>NC_040877.1:52700975-53006835 GCF_003676215.2 Rhopalosiphum maidis | reverse complement strand
AGTCTAGTTTAATAGCTGTGTTGAACGTCCTGGGTCGCGGAGGCAATAGATATTTATAAGAGATGTGATGATAGATATACTAACAATAATACAGATACTGTAAACAATGTGACATAATATGTTATATTTATATGGTACGTAGAATACTAAGCATTCAAGAGGTATTTTAATAAACTTTTAATTCCGATGTCACGGACAACTTTTTTAACATCAGCATCTCTCTTAACGACTATATACCTCGTACCTTCCTAGATTATATAATCTTCGCGCGCGTGGCAACGCTCAACGGCATAACGTCACGTATTAGATTTGTATAGCCTACACGCGCACTACACGAGACTCCCGCGGTGCTGGCCAGTATAAGATTTTACACGGTTTACGGGTTTGGTATAAAAAGCCGGAGACGACAAAAAATATAATATGTATATCGTCGTATCGCATTAACGCGTTATTTATTAAGCGGAGCACGGTTGACAACGGGCGCGCACGACAACAGACCTAACACGTAGTTTGAAATTTCGTGTTATTCGTTTGACAACTATTTACTATATATTTTATACACAGTTTTACGTATACAACTAGTTTATAAATTATATCTGAAGGGTCAACAATAAATGGATTTCGGAGGAGACAAAACTAAACGGCCAAAAAAGTCGTACATTGTGTACCTAAACATAGCAATAATCACTGTTCGATATTTTTTGTTAAAAAATAAAACACTCGCCGTTAAATAATTCGATGGATGAGAAACCGAAAATTGTTTCAAGTTCATCTCGCTCTATGGAGTTCATTGGATAAATCAAGGGTAGGTTTTACCTATCAAATAAAATGTTAAAACTAAAACTACTACTTTTTAATGTGTACTCGTATTGAATGTCTATTAAAAGGTAGGCACATATGTTTAGTACCTACCCTTGAGGCATAAGCCATAAAACTTCCTAAAATAATAGGTTTACTATATGTCCGGACGTGTATTATTAATATTATTATTATCATGTAATATTGATTTTAAGTCTTAGCTACATTCAGCATATTTATTATATTATGTACCAGCAATTATGATAACGGTTAATAAAAAAATAATTATTTTTTATACATTACAATATACATTTTTTTTTCAATACTATTATACCAAATTAATTAATCTATTTTAATATTTAGTATTTCTAATAATCAAATCAATTCAGATAACGAACAAAAAAGAATTTGAATTGTATAACCGTCTCTACAGTAATTATTAACGAACCAAGTCGGTAGATTTGGGAAACGGAACTTCTCAACTTCTCTACAACTTTTTTTTTTAATAAGAGATCATCTTTTATTAGTTATTTTTCACCTAACAGTGAGATACTTTTATGTTCTTTTATGGAAAATGTTATTTTTTTTATCACATTATTTTTGACTATTTTAAATTATGTTGAATTATATATTAAAATTCAATTTTATTATTATTATGATATAAATACTATGCAAAACAGCTACAGAAAATAATTTGAATTTAATTTTTAAAAAAATGTAATAATATACCTACATTAAATTAATCATGAATATTTTTAATGCAAATATAAATGAGAATTCCAGTTAAAAAATATTAAGGTCAGGTGGGGGTAACAACGACCTTATAATGGCTCATATTATAAACAGTATCGAGTAACTGCAAGGATACTTATGTATAATATTATAATCATACGTTTTTGAATTGGTTGTTGCGGAATACGCAGGTTGGCCCCACCTCCCACTACTTGGGTTGAGTTTAATAATTCCGAGGGACGCTGTTTTTTGTCAAGTCTAAAAATCCCACTCCTTCTATTTTTTCCAATTTTAACATACGCATATACCGCGTGATTCAGGGATGATATGGTCGGTGTAAAGTACATAATATATAATATATAAAAATAGGGTGGTTTCACCGTTATTACATGTCAGTATTATAAATATATATATACAAACTCGGATTAACCTGCCGCCTGCGAGGGATTCGAATCCGCCTACAAGGTGAATTCACGAAACGAAATTACACAGTGCACAATAGTACTCAAATATAACAATATATAATATGTGGCTGTGTGTGTGTAGCAGCAGCAGCAGCAGCAGCAGCAGCAGGTCGTCCGTGTCACGTCTGTGCACAGTGTGCGATGATCCGATACGACCGCCGATAAGAGAGCGCGAGCTGCGCACACAGAGCACAACACGATCGTGTTGTACGGCCGATTCGTATAGGTATATATAATAATATAATATGTATAATAAACGACG
Source organism: Rhopalosiphum maidis (assembly GCF_003676215.2). Classification (NCBI taxonomy): domain Eukaryota; kingdom Metazoa; phylum Arthropoda; class Insecta; order Hemiptera; family Aphididae; genus Rhopalosiphum; species Rhopalosiphum maidis. Next base: position 53,004,579 of record NC_040877.1, on the reverse strand, counting down.
GAGATGAAACTAACGAGAAGAGATCGAAGAGTTGCGCGAGAGAGATCCTGTCCGGAGAGCCGGTCGGGGGCGGGGTACGATGATTGGGCGATTTTCGCTCTGCCGAGTTATTCTCTTTTTTTTCAATTTTTTTTTACCATACATGATGGTGCATCAGTGTGTCTCGTAACGATTTCGTTGCGTAGTTTATTATTTCATATACATATAGAGGTATAGGTGGGTTAACCGTGTATATACTCGGCGTATATGTTATAGGTACCTACACGCTGTCGTCGCCGTCGTCGTTCCCATCATGTGGCAGCGGCGGCGACGGCGGCGTACCATATACACAATGGCCCCCAGCCCAACCGGTGACCTTTTGCGCAGGGAGGTATATAAAAATATTATATATAGATATACGCATAGTGCGGACGAAAGAGAGAAGGAAACGAAAGAATGAAAACCGACTTTTATCCTTATTCTTTGACGCGCGCGTTGACGACGCAATACACCAAAGTGATAATTAAGACATCCGAATCGACACGAGGCCGCCGCGCGTTCTTCGTCGGCACAAATCGTAAACGTACTACACGACTCGCCTATATAATAATAATAATAATATAATATGCTCATATAATACACCGATATATACAGCTACGTATATATATATATATATATAATATTATGTTCAATACATACTTGCCGACCCGCACACACACTCACACGGCCCGGCGCCGCCGTATGATGGTTACACGTATAATATACATATATTTACATGTGTAAGAAATATAATATTATTATATGTGTGTGTGTGTGTGTGTGTGTGTGTGTGTGTGTGTGTGTGTGTAACTGTACAGTAAAACTAGTTGTGCGCACCTTTCAATTTCACACGTCACTCGGCCGTCCGCTGCCGCCGTCACCGGTAGTTTTTGCTGCCGGGACGGAATTGTGCGAATAATAATTACATTATTTTTAATTTAAGGCTCTCAAAACGTACAAAACATGTGTACATTTATGATGCGTTAAAAAAAGAAAATATGCAAATATTATTTTTTTTTTTTTTAAATGTACTATTATTCATGAATTTTTACCGCACGCGGTCATACATTTTCAATATTATGACAAGTTTACTTCAGTAGGTAGTAGGTTGATTTTAAATAGTATAAAAAATGAATAAAATTTAACGTATTTCAATACCTTACATTGCATTTACAATTGATTTTACAATACACGTAAATAATACACGTTACACGATGTAATATACTGCAAAAATATGAGCTTCAGAGTTTAATATTATTGGACATAAAACGCGGCCACAAGATAATAATCTTAAGCCAAAGACGTTATTTTAAATTTTCAAAGCTTTTTATCTACAAATTACGAAGTGTCACCTAATGTTTACGTTAAACATATCAAATATACATTAGAAAATGATAAGACATGCATGAAATGTGCATTCTACAAAACCCAATAAATCATCAACATTGGTTAAAAAATAATAATTATTATTATTATTATTCGTAAAATAATGAAATTCATGTGTATAGAAAACTAACCAAGCGATTATTATTAAGGGCTAGAAAAAAAAAGTATATAAATTAAATAAGACTCGAGCATTAGATATCTATGGATAATGTTCGGGCATGTCAGTTTAAAATACGATGATATACCTATTATTATCATGTACAATGCGCGCGTACACCGAGCGTATAAGTCTTCTATACGTTATTAATAATTGTAATATAATACTTGTACTTAAAAAATAATCAGACTGCTTGAACACACACGTTAAATACCGTCATAAAATATATCATGTGCTCGCAAAACTCGAGCGATCGTTATCGCAGCGAAAAACGAGGCGAAAACCCCGAGACCAGGTCAGCCAGTGTAATTTCGGGCCGTCAGTAATATATTTTAATTGCGGCGCATCCCGAACGAATAGCAATATAAATGTAAATTATTTATATGGGTATTTGTGTGTGTATGTGTGTGTTTAAGTATACGTGCACTGCAGTTGTCCCGTCATGCGCAGGTGCCGAGCGTTTCCCGCTGTTTGATAAATCGCCTCGGACGATTATTATTATTATTTTCGACACCGTAGTGCCGCTGCCGCCGATGATACAATACAATGATAATAATTATTATTGCGAATGTATATATATATATATATATATTAGATATTACACCCGACACTGCGAATCCCAGAGTACATAATATATATCTCGTCCCTGAAAAAGCTGACCGTCATAAACTGCATAAACTGTGGCCAAGAAATTTTTTAAAAATATGTACAATCAAGTCCCGAGTTATTTAAAAAAAAAACATGCAAAGTAATACATATTATATAATATTAGTTTCAAAAATCAGGAAACAAAAGTAAAAAAAAAAAAATAGAAAAGATACGCTTATTATTACAGACATACAGTATACACCTAATATACAAATAAAAATAAATTATTCGTTTAGAATTTGTGGATGAGTCGGCATACATACATATCAATTTTTACTAGTTAATTTTAAATAATACATTTTCTATACACAAACGGCAAAACCAATACTTTTAAGTTTTAACTATAACAGTATTTACAATTCTAAATCTGAAAAATGGAAGTAAAAAATTATCCCTTGACGTAATTTACTTATGAATAAAAAATATTGATACCGCAATTTACATGCATATAAAATTACCTAGATTGCAATTTATATATAAAAAAAAAAATCAAAAATGAGGCACAATTTAAATTGAAATCCTCTGCACGCAGTAGGATACAAGCGAATTATACATTCGACATTGCAATACGACCACCAGATACGGATATTCAACATTTCGAGACGTAAACGACTGCAAAAGAACGGTCTTTCGTCTAAAAATATTTAACGATTTACCATATAGCTTCGAGTAACATACGAGCATACTGCTATATTATGATTATTATAATCTATGTGTGTGTGTTTGTATGTTATATACGTTCTGCTCCTATTCCCGCAAGTCTAATTAAAAGCGCGAAGAATGCGTGGCGCGTGTGTGCACATTGGTGGCCACGCGTGCACCGCCGGGAGAGAGAGAGAGGAAGACCCGACAAGAAGATATACGTTCGCGAGATCGAGCGGTCACGACGACGAGGGCACGTGCGTAATATTGTAATATATACGTGTATATATATATATATATATATATATAGGTGATCTACGAAATAACTCGGGACGCACAGGACGAGATAAATATATTGTATATACGGTGCAACGGTTGTGCGGTTGTCTGTTGGTCCGGTGCCAGTGTGCGCGCGGCGGTCGCAGGACTTTAAATTTTTTAATTGCTTCCAGAAGTTTTCGTCCGCGATTTAATTTAATTTATATTATCGCGGACGCACCCGAAGACGTTGAATAATTGCCACCCCCACGACCCAGTGCAGGCGGACACAAAGCGTATTACCACGCATAGATATATGTGTAAGTATATGTGTAGATGTTGTAATCGTCTATAATAGGATGACCCATCATTTTATACGACAAATTATGAAACGTACTTTTAACGATTCATTTGCGAAATTACGTTCACCATCCGCCGAACACTTTACGATAAGGAAAAAAGTATAATCTCAGACAGTAAAATCATTAATGATGAATACTACTTATACTATTATGAGTAGGTAGATATAAAAATAAAAATTAATACATAAATGTACAATGTGCAATGCGGGAAAATGAAGGTTATATCTACAAAAGTTACGACTTATACTGGAAATTTGAGAGGCTTGTAAGCTGCGAGAACTACGTCTTATCATTATGCATGTATATATATATAATTGTTTAACGTTTTAGCACGGATAGTTGCAATGACAGTCGATGAACAACCGAAATAGGAAAATCTTTTTTTAAAATTCGTGACTTTGAGAGACGTAGAATAGAAATTAACAAAATTAAATATCTATAAAATAGAATAAAGGTAAAAATGCATTTAAAATAAATATAGATTATCATCTATTGCTATTTAATGTTACCAATCAGCTGTAATATACACGATTTTTAAGAGACTGCAACGGCAGTATTATAAATGTATAAGTATTTCAACTATTATGAAATTGCGTATTTTGTATTTGAAGTACGAACATTGTGAAATAACTATTTTGATTATGGTTTTCCCATCGCTGCGGTCGACATAGGTACCATGAAATTATGCATATATACTTAAATAAAACCTGAGACTCACCTTTGGTAATCGGCTTTGCAGTATATGTTTCCGTCCCGGTAAAAACATTTGATTTCGGTGGCCAGGGTCCGAGCGCACTGGGAACACTGTAGACACGTGGCGTGCCATCTCTTGTCCACCGCGAACAGATAGTAACGGTCGAGGATTTTCAAACCGCACCCGTCGCACAGGTTCACCTCGGCCTTTTCCCGTTTCGGCCGGACCATCATGTCGGCGGCGGGTGGCGACGACTCGTAAGCGCCGCCGCCGCCGTAAGACGTCATGTGACCCGGTGGCGGTGGTGACGATGACGGTTCCGGCGGCGACCCGTAGCCATCGCCCAGATGATGGTGATGATGGTGGTGTAGTAGCTGGTGATTGTGATGGTGTCCGGCGGGCGACGATCCCAGACCGTGGCCAGTGTCGAGTTCCTGTTTGCACGGGACGGCTTGCAGCGGACCGCCGCGGTAATCGTCACGTCCCAAGACGGAAATCGGAGGCGGCGGCGGCGGCGGAGACACTTTGCTGCAGCAGTCGGAGGTGGCGCAGTCGTCGTCGAACTCGGACTTGAACGTGCAACACTGTCCGTGCACGCCACTGCCGCCGCCGACCACGCCGACGACGCCGAACACGTTGGTCAGATCCTGGCCGCGGCACGACGTGGTCGGCAGGTTCGGGCTCAGGTCCCTAGACGGGTCGTACGGATTGGCCAGCATGGTGTGATGGCGGTCATGCTGCTGATATAGAGCACAAGAAACAAAAAAAAAAAAAACGTGTTATAACAATGCACATCGGAATAATATTACAATTTTTGAAGAGCGACTTTGGAAATTCGGCAAGTTTCTTGGAATTTTCAAAATTTAATGTATAGATACATAAATTAAGGATACTGCTATAACATTATAGTATAGCCATATACACGATATTGAGGTTGTCACGCATTAATTTGGAACAGACTCAAACCGACTAAACGGAAACGAACTAAAAAAATGTATACTTAGTATCTAAATGTCATCTACCTACTATACTAGTTTTTGCTCGAACGCAGACAACATGCACACAATATCGAAACGGAACGGATAGAGTGAAATACGTATAGCTAATATCGAATAATATTTTTATGGATTCCTTAGCGTTTAAGTATATTTTCAAAGTATGTGATTCTTATATTGTTGAACTTTCTGTTGTTTTCCGCATATAGTTATGAAAAATATCAACTAATATTTTGTATTTTAATTAAAAGTTAAAACCGTTAAAATATTATTACAACATTTCAAAGTTACGCAGTTACATAATATAAATACTAACCAAAAACTAAAACGTCCTTTCAAATACATTCAACAAATTATTCCTACGTGCAGATACGATTTATTACGGTTCCAACGGTTAGGTTAGGTTTGGACTTTTAGAGGCGAGCGAGAAATTGACGGCTGTGTGAAAAATATAAAGGTAAAGATTAAAGACCTAATACAAACGAGATCGTATCAAGAATTATTGAGATCCTAACCAGTTTTCGAAACCATAACCAGATGTCCATATAATATACATGTACAATATTCTATCTGACAAAATATCAATAACACGGTTTTATTTTAATCTGGACGAAGAACGCGTCTCGAATTACTTATTGTACACGCGAATTAATTTTTACGACGCTGAAGACATATACGACGCGGCAGCAGCAGTAGTAGTCGTTTTCACGCGATTCGGTTGTATTATATTATTATTGTTATTACGAGACGAAAAGAGAAATTTGACCGATTGCGAGTAAAATTGGTGGCGGCGACAACCCTCGGGGTGGGTCCGAAGCGAGGTAAAAATAATATGTTTGCAAAATCCCTCTATTATTATTCAGTATTATTATTATTTCGATGCCCTCACACGTAGTCATCACAGTCGTCGTCTCGGATGTCAAGTACCATCGTCAGTGCATAATAGGATGGACACGCAAGCAGAGGAAAAAAAATAATAAAAGAAATGCACAGTGCACAACAAAAGGGACAATGGTCATTTTCGCAAATATATATAATCACAAGGCGGGAAGAGTTTTCTGTTTCAGGTGAGTTTTTATATACGTTATTATGTATACCTATACACGCGTCTCGTTATATTACATATTATTATCATTACTATTCTCGCGCTACCGAATTCCGCCAAATCAACATTCTCTCGCATATATACACACTGACGCGCTTACACGTAGATACTTCACTTCACACCACACTTATTCGGGGAAAAATACCCATTCACCACTGCACACTATATATACGTTTATATAGTTATATTATATAAAATACGTAACACAATAATAATAAAAGGTCACGGCGACGAGTGTATTATCGAGTGGTTATTGTGCTCGAATGCCCCTGGTTTTTTTTTTTTATTTTATTATTATTCCACTGCCACCGGGTCAAATAGGGTAAGGACAGATGTCAGGCGCTCATAGGGTTTGCCCTTGTTGAAATGACAAATCAAAAAAAATAAAATAAAATAATACACGACGGCGGTCATCTGTAACCCTTCGTTCTCGCCCGCCCGCGCATGGCAATCGCCGACCTAATAAAATAATAATAATAGACCCGCCCGCACCGTATACTCTGTGATTATTATTATTTTAAAAGACGGTTTAACATTTCTTTATTTGAGAAATCGTGGAGTGATCCGTGAATAGTGAAGTGAAAACCTAAGAAATTGTGATGACGCATTAAAACGAGCGGGGCTGGGATTTTATGGACTGTATAGAACTCATGCAAAAAGTTTTATGGTGTACACGTCGAAAATCCTATTGCGTTATAAGCAGCTTCCATCAGCAATCCTAATTGAATAATGTAATAAAAATATTAAATACAAGATGATAATTTGTCAAGCAAGCCCAGTCCTATTTTTCGTTTAATAATAAATGTATTCGAGTTTAATTTTTTAATTTTTTAAATATACTCATAGATAAACATTTTAAATTCTAGGGATTTTTCGTACTACTTAAGAAATGGTATTTGGTGATACTTACAATCTTTTATTCTTCAAGTAAAAACCATAATTTTTAAAAATAGATCGATGTACCTAATTTAAAATTTAAACTATTAATATTGTAGGTTTTAAAATGTTTATACTAAGAGTATAAAAGTCCTAAAAAATAGTTTTACAAGAATAATAAATGTTGATAAATTTATATTAATCACTGAAGTATACAGTAAAAAAGAGAGAGTTATCGTTTAATTACAAAAGTTTGCATCTACGCAGGACGCTCTTTAGTAATACAAAATTACTCAAGGATTTTAAAACATAATCACAAAACATATTATTTAATAATTTTAAAAATCAGATTATGAATAACTACAATACTGAAGACAATATAGGGATGACTGGGGCGAGCATGCTCGTTGAATTGCCCCGTACGTGATTATGTTATAATATCATTATTATGTATACCTACTAACGTAAGTCGTTGTGCAGCAGCTCACAATGACTTACTATTGAGATAGTATATAGGTACATATTATATTGTATTATATAGTACGCACATACTCTCTCACATACTCCCAACAGTATTATAACGTTATTATTATTCGTATTGCATTGTCGTCCGCCGACTCTAGTGGCCAGCAAACTATATGCATCATATTTACTATACAACATAATATCGCGTAGAGATATCCAATCATTAATAACTCTCGACGGTGTACACATAATAATAACACACACACGCACGACGGACACATGGCGCTGACTATATATATACACACACGCGCTGCATAATATTATACATAGTAATTTGGACGGCTGCCGCGGTGAGAATCGCAATGCGCGCGTCTTTTCTCTTTTTCATATTATTATTATTATTATTATTATTATTATTATTATATTACTATTATTGCGTTTATTTCGGTCGTGCCTTTTGTCCGCCGCCCGAGCCGTTCGGCACTGTTGCAGTTTGAAAAGTCTGTTGTTGTTGTTGTTGTTGATGTTGTTGTCGTTATTATTAAAATATCGACTAGGCCGCGATGACGATGACCAGCAGCTTTTCCCGGTGCGTACATTTTTAACAGATGCATAATATTATTGAATACGTACTCTTCAGACTTCTACTTCTACTCTTTCTGATCACCACCCACCCCTCCAATCATCACACAAACTTATCTTCCTTTACGCCAGTTTTAAATACTGCAGTCACGTTTTTTTTTTTTTTCGATCATTTTTACCACGAATAACCACGAGTTGACTCAAGGTAAATGTACATAACATAATAATATATACAAAAATAAAATTTTTTCCAGCGATTTAGAATAAAAACCAAAAAAAACGACCTATATTCGGTATGATATATACTTAATACGGCTGGCAAATTTTTTTTCACCCCCCTCCCCCCACCTTACCAGAGGGTGTACTGCACGGCCACTCGAATTTCGAACAACAAGAGGATTACGGGAACCACAAAATCGCATTATCTCGGTCTGTTTAGCGCGAACATTGAACTGTTTTTTTCACCTCTCTCTCGTTCACCACACGCGCACAATACGCGCTGTTTCTTATATACATTTATATTATTATGTTGTTGCATTCATATATAATATTGTTTGGCAGCGGTCGTCGACACAATATAATGATAATAATACGGTGTGGGGATTTGAATAATTGGTAAACTCGGACAATATGCGAACCCGACACGACACCTACGTTATACCATATTATACTAATATATAATACAAGTATAACTATAAACACAAATACTGCACTGGGGCAGTTTATTATATACAGTATACGCTGCACCACTTGCGACGATGTCCGTGATTCGGCGATCGAAACCGTTCGAGAAATCGATGATCGTGCGTCGATGATTTCTATCAATATACGAAATAACATTTCCCAATTTTAATGCGAATAATGCCTCACGGAATTATACATCGGTGCGTGGTCCCGTGGTGTTCACGCAGCCCTCTCAGCCACAAACAAAAATTTATTGTTATGTATCTATAATCGGGTTGTAAGTACCTGGAGCCCCGTCGGTATTGATTAATCCGAGAATTCCGACCTATTCTGCAGCACCGGTATTTGTTTAATTTTTGTGACTGTTGATTTTCGTGCCGATCCGAGTGGTTTATATACCGTATACCGTTCGTCCGTGTACGTTCCCGCTACGTACACTAACAATAATATGCTGGGTTGTACTCGACCGCATACCTCCTTATCCGCAGTCCCCCTCTCTACAGTTTGGGCACAAACAAAATATTTTCAAATGCGGGAAAACCCTATAGCTATACTATTATATGTGTAGCTGGTAAAAAACAGCAGAGGTCGTGATCGAGATATATATCTGAATCGGCGGAACAGGGCCTAAGCTACAAGACTTTGGACTTCCACATCCAGTCGATCACGTCACGCACCGTCGCCTACACTGACGTCGCGTGACTACAACATTTATATGGTTTACGAGCCTTTGACGCGTGTCACTTACGCGAGATCCACCAATGATCGTGTACTCACCCAATGCATTCCGGGTTTCTGATTGGCCAGGTCTTCAAACACGCCCATCAGGGCTGCCAATGCGACGCGTTGTACAAGTGATTCGCGTGCAACGATTGCGTGTCACTAGTTGAAGTCTTTCGGTAGCGAAGGCGTGGGTGTCATCGACAACGATTCTATTGCTGCTGCTGCTGCTGCTGCTGCTGGAGTAGGAATGGTTCGGACTACTGTAACACTGTAACAAATAATCCACGATTTAGACAGTTTGATAGATGAAAACGATAAGGCGCGTTTAACGTGTAAGTAACACACTCGTGTCGAGTAAAAAAGAGAAAAATCGAAAATCAACTTTTCATACAAATAATAATAAATAATAATGATAACGTTGTAAAGTAAAGATGATACAGTAATAATATTATATAATAAATGTATATCCGGGCTAACGCTTATTAGATAACACGTTTAGTACGTTGTTTATTGGAAGTTGTGTACTATATACTTATACGTACTGCAACGAGGGCTAATCAAGACGGTGCGGGAAATAGTGCGGGAGAGCCGGATAAAAAGGTCAACGGGTGCGGTGGCAGCGAGAGCGCAGTCCAAGAGATAACCGCGAAACGCTCGGAGGTTATCGTCGGCAACGGTTTAAGACCATGTAGGTACCTTTAATCTAAAGGCAACTCTCTTTCCGGAGCACTGGTCATTGTATATAATATAATATATTATTATTAAATATTATTATATGTGATATGCGTATATACGATAACCGGGTTTTCTATACCGGCGGTCGGTAAAACAAAAAAGATTACGTTTTTTCGTTGTTGATCCTATTTAGACGCAATCATGTAAAAAATATATCGATTCGGTTTCGATAACATATTATTATGCTTATTACGAATGCATTAGAATACCATATATTATATTATAAGCGTTACTGCTACTTTCGACGATTATCTCGAGATAGCATATCTTTTATATAACAGTCGATATATATAGAGTAATCATCAATTACACAATTATATTCCGAGATGTGTTTATGATTTATATGATTTAATATATTCGTATAAAAATATTTATTTTCGGCCATTCTACACATTTTTAATTTAAATTTATAGAATTTGATTATTAGATTATTAGGACATACGCATCAACACTATATACTGTATACTGTTGGTACTTCAGTATAGTAATCGTTGCACCACGGTAGTATAGTCAGTAATTATCATTGACGATCCGATTGAAATAACCACATTTTTAATAACATTAGACAAATATATAGGTATTATACCCATAATAAAAATAATTTTTGGACTGAATTTTTATTTTCGTGAGTTATTTCTCATCTCACTTAAGCTTTAATCTGACCATATGTATTCAAGTGTTTCTATTTTGTTGTTGTTGTTGTTGTTGTTGTACAGCAATAGTTAAATTATTATGGGGTCTTTATTCCAATATTTAAAGAAATATGTTATGCAATATAATATGTTATTAACTCGCCACACTATAATATGGCTTTAGGTACTAGAAATTATTATAGGTACTGTAGAAAGTTTGACGAATCTGATTGTTCAGGAATCCTAATCCAGTTATTATAGTAGTAAGCATAAAATATATGACTATGCATATACATATTGTACGACTTATGTATTATAATAAATTTAGAATACTACAACTTCAAAGGAATACGAAACTATATAATATTCCTACTTGCTACGGTATTATAATTAAATGAGTTTTAATTGATGTGTGAAACGCGTAGTAGATGATATTATTACGCATTAATAATTTGTATTATGTAAATAATGATTTTATATATATAGAGGGCACATTTATTACAACGTTACTCAGATTCTAAATAATAGAGAGTATTTTCTTAAAAGTCGTAGATATAGGTATATACACATTATATAATATTTTTAAGCCTGTGACACAAATGAAATCAATAAATTACATTTACGGTCTGTATGAAATATAATAATATAATACCCATACTAATAGGACGGCAGTACATTAGTCTCGACAAATGTTTAGTATTTCCGCCAAATTAAAATATTGTCAATTTTCTTCTTTTTTTATTTTGAGACCACAGCGGTGACGCGTGCTAATGGCGAACCAAATAATGTATAAATATATACAATATTTACAATATAAAAACCGCGTACAACACACAATTTGCATTATAATTATAACCATGCATACAAATCGTCTGTCTCTTGGTCGCAATATATATTATTTTTTTTTTTTTTTTTTTTTTATCGACGACTGCAGCTCGTTTCTGTAGGTACTATTTATTGGATCATCGTCGACAATGGTAAACCAAACTTGGGCGTAAAAACAAAACTCTATATACATCTGTTGTCCGTGTGTCTAATCGGTCGTCGTCTATCATAGCGTGCCGTTCGCCGGTGTATAAAATGAAGTGTATACACAATACACATAATCATACCTGTATAGTATACATATTATGTACGTATATACGAAAATAAATGCTAAGATGCGCGGCAAATACCGAAACGCCGTGGTTATTATATTGTACGTCGGTGCGCCGCTGCCGAGTCAGACTGCCATATCGAAATGATCGCATCGGACACGCTGTGCACGAGTTTTATCGGGCTTGTAGATCGCGATCGGGGGATTTGTCACGGTCGGATAGCTAATAAATCGACGCGAAAATACTATCGACGTGTCGTCGACTTTATAATATATAATGCTAGCTTGTATTATATACATCCAACACTCGCCACGCCCTCGACGTATATTATATTATTATTATACGCGTATAAAACGAAACCATTTTTATTTTTATCGAACATGATGAACCGGGTGTGAGCTGGATCTATAAATCCGAAAATTTCCCTGTGGGTAATTCGGATTTTTTTCAACGGCGCGCAGTTTATTGATGTAAAATTACTTAAATTTATTTTATTTTAGCAAATTATTCATTTTTTATCGCTAAACACACATATATTATACAAAATTAAAGTATTAAGCCGATTGTATAATATTTAGGAAAAAAAACTATCATTTAAACATTTGAATATAATAATTATGCGGAATAGTGAAATATTTACCACAAATACCCCTACCCCGCCATCATATTACATATACTTATCTCAATTACAATATAGATTAGATATATAAATCATACGATCCATACGTTTGCAGATATATAGTGTAAATAAAGGTAAATAATAGTTTTTATAAACATATTATACCTATGATGTCATTGATGTCTAATATTTTGTTTCTGAATATGTGTTATTAATAAAGGCGGAAATAACATTAGCGAATCGCGTTATAATACAGTGAAAATTTAGATTAAATTAAAAGCGACGAGACGTACTGATCGTGTACCTATTTCATTATTATAGTATACTGGTAATATATAATATAGATATATATATAGGCTTGAACTTCGATGCATTCTCGTAATCTCATCACTCACGTGTTGTTGTGGTGTTTTACTAGATTTATTGCCAAGTAAACTATAATTCATTTCGACCTTACATATCAAACATTTTTAGTGCAATTTGCAGTTTTATGTTTAGAGAAAATTTGGTGACTAACACAATTTTTAACACAAATATGTAGTATATATATATTTATAAATCGAAAAGTAAAATTAAAGAAACTAATTTGAGATTTTAATCTTGTGGTCGTATAGAGATAAACGATATTTATATATTTCAAAGCTGCTGTACCAATAACCTATACAGGTTGACGGTAATGTCGGTAATGCAGCGAAATTAAACTGGTAAAAACTAATTTTATAAATAACTTTTTTTTAGTTCAATTATATATTGTATACATACGTTATATTGTTATAACTAGGTAATTGTTTACCGTAAACCAAGGCAATGCCTTAAAATATAATGGGTATACTACCAGACATTTTAATATGATACATGATAAATATACCAACGAGTAGGTATACAACTTAATTTGAGTTAAACATATTTTATAATGTTAATATAAAATGAATTGTAAATTATAAAATATATAACTGCGTAAACAAGACTTAAAAATTAATGGCCGGTGTTAAACAAATAAAAAAAAAAAATGAATTACATTTTACAATTTGAATTTATATTTTTTACGATTACTAGATTTATTATTCAATTTCTTCTATTTTCTATTATATTTACGATGAAATAAACACTGTATTTAATATATATTATATGGTTTTTTTTCCGCGTTCGGCAGAAGCCTACTCGTGTCGAACGATTAATTTTTATACCGTATGTGTATCTACCTAGTACCTACCTACCTACCTATTTATATATATATATAATGTATATAATTATGTTGTTTGTTCAGAGGTTTTTTTTTCTTCCGCCCGGTTCTTCTGCCGCCGCGTCACATGATTATTACTATTATTATTAGAATGCGCGCGGCTGATGCGGGAGAGCGAAAAACGCGAATAAATATTAAATTGAATTTGAGCGAAATCGTATACACAATAATATGTAATGTGTGAACTACTGTGAAGGTATAATGAAAAAAAAAATACATTCTATTTACGCGAAAACCATTGCAGCGGTAATTCGAAACCCTTGTTACATAAATACGAGTATAATAATAATAATAATAATAATAATAATAATAATACGAAAAACGCGATCGTATACCCAAGTACATGTTTATATATTTTTAATAACATACCTATTTATGCGTTCGCAGTTCCGAACGTTAATTTCACACACCTACTCGGCTTTCCGTGTGCTCGTGAATGAGGAAAATATTAACGGGCTAGGGAAATAAAAAAAAATACTGAACCAATTTTCAAACTTGACGAGTTTGTGTAGTTTAACTAGCCGTAACCACGCTCTGAATGGCTTTTCTAAAATACCTTTTCAGTGTCATTATATTTTATTTATTTTTTACACTGGTAAACTAAAATAACAACAATATGATGCGAGTGCCCGAACAAAAATGTTGCACAAATCTCAAAACTTTTTAGCGTTTTAGGTTGTTGATGGAAAGCCAATTTTTATACTCTATAAAACTACTATATAATACAATATCTGCGTTGAAAGAATTAGTTATATTATTGTATTAATAATAACATAAAAATCATTGAATTTGTCAATAGTTATCATCAATAATATGAAAAAAATAATTAAAAATATTTTTTATAATTTATTAATGACTAGAATTCAAAACAAGATTTTTTTGGTTAATATTATACCTCATGGCCATTAACCCTTTAGTTTGAAATATCAAATACAGTATATTTATTATAATAGGTATATTATCTAAGGTTATTGACATTTATCATTGTTATACTGTGAGATGTAATCTTTGGTTAACCATATAATATTATATTATCAGAAAATTTTACTGTTTTTCTCATAATGCGATATTAGTAAACAACTAAATAAATATATATATATATAGCTTTTGCCAGACACAGACGAGCAACAACAGTTATCATTGTTTTAAAAAGGAGATTTTACCTAAATATGTAACATATTATAGATCCGGAATGTACGTACAAAAAAATCTGTTCTCCGAGAACGCTTACAGGTATAGTTATTAAATGTCATATTATTATCGGCACATTTACTGCAAGAAATGCACCTGCACGTTACTCCCGCGGGTTTTCTACGACAAATAACTAGTTTTAGAGGTGTTCACACCTTGCAGCGTGTGCCGCTGCAACAGACGCACGCGTGTATATATACCAACAAATGTATACTGTATATATATATATATATATATAATAATAATAATAATAATAATATACTATATTATACAGCGACGACGAAGACGCGACTCGTTTTTATCGGTTTTATTTTGTTGTCCTCCGACATAAAGGTCGGGTTTTTTTTTCCGGTAGGCATCACGAGAGGATATTTTAACGACTGCTTACCTACATATATGTATTATTTTACGTTTTAGTCAACGACTGGTTTCGTTCCTCATAAAAAACAACGAAACACTAAAAAAAATAAAACCGTACGCGCGCGTATAAAAATAATATATAATATAAAATCTCTGGGTTCTGCTGTATCTAAATATTGATAGTAGGTAGTATGTACGCAATGAGAATTATTTCAACTTCCAGGGTATCATAACTCTAAAAAAAACATTAAAATGTGCCCCAAAAATATAATCATAATATTATATGCTGCATTAGAAATAACGTAGAAATAAGCACAGCATGTGTTTGTTAAAACAAATTCATTTTAAATTAATTTCATAAGAATATATAGGTATACAAAAAAAAAAAATATTAATAAAACATAATATATATTATAAAGTTTACTGCTGCAGCATATTTTGATGAAAAGTATTATTATAAAAGTTGGGTATGAAATATGAATTCCTACAAAATTTTCTTTTCCTTAGAAACTGATTGCCACATTTACATTTTAAAAATAAAACCTATCAATATAATGACATTTTTTTATATAGATCAAACCGAATCTGTAAGTATTTTAGTACCTAAGTAATCTTTTGAAGTTAAATTTTCAACAATTATTTAATTCACGAATTACGAATAACATAGTGTTGCACAAAACTTGGTACATAAGTCGTAAAATCCTCAAATCTAAAATATTATGCAAAACTGTGTGATATAAAATTTCGAATTTGTACTGTATAATATGATGTTTTTCTACGTCCATACTAATATTATACAACCGGTAGAAGTCCCAACTATGTTTAATGATTATAGATAACGTATAATAATATATCATACATTTAGATAATATGTGTACAGTGGTCTGTAATCACTGTAATCAACTGCTATCAGCCGCATAGCGTTTAGATACTTATACATAATAATTTATAACACATTTCACATCACCGTTAAATCGTTTACACATTATAATATATAATAAGTACAATCGAATATTAATATTATCATAAATAGGTTATCGAGCTCGTGTTAAACTTTTGCTGCTCTTTGAACCGATGTTATTTTTTTAGAATTATACTTAGGTATAATCTTATTAGTTATCATATGCCGTTGCTACGCGCATTATTTTCCCCGTCAGTCGTCGCCCAAACGTAGAGAAAAATCAAGGCATTTATTATAATGCAACACCAAAACATCTCGACAACCAACGAATATAAAATATTATTTCGTTTAAGAAAGTATTATTTAATAAAGAATGATACCAAAATAATATTTTAAGACCAATTTTCCCAGTAAAATATTGCCATTAATATATTTCAACACGGTGTATTTTAAAATGCATGACAAATAATGTAAAAATGTGCGCAAATTCATGTTCAACAAATTAAATTTTATGTAATAACCTTTAATAATAGAATTAATTAACCTAAACTATTAAATGTAAAAATATTATCTTATTCTTACGTGATGGATTTTTTACGACATTTTAATTTTTAAGCAAGTATAAGGTGGTAACAGTATGTAAAATATTAAATTTTAAAAATTCTGGATTAAAATTGTAAATACTCATGTGAAAACACAGATAACGTTCTCACCTTTAAAATGTGATAATAGGTCAACTTATAGGTAATCTATACTAAAGACGAGATTAAAGGTTACTACACAAAATCGAAAATGCTGATCACGAATTTTTCGAGTCAGTACGGTTGTAAGACGGAGGAAATGTTAATATATAAAAAATGAAAATTAACGATTTCAAATTCAAAATGTAAAAACGGTTTTATAATATTTTTTAATAGTGATGTATTTCATATTTCCAAATACTATTATAGTGCTACTCATTCGAATAGATATATATTCTGAATACGAAAAAAGTATTATTTATTGCAAGACTGCATGTCTATAGACGGACACGCGCACGCGCGGCGCATCCTTGATCCAAATACCGTTGCGGATCCGGTCTCCGGTGCCCGTGACCATTTATTGTGCCGGCGGAGCACGCGCGTCGCGGTCGTCGTCCGTATGCTTCTCTTGGTTTTTTCTACGTAATATATTATAGGCATATTATAAATCGGCAAGCCACTGCTCGTCGATGATCCCGCGCGATTCCCGTAAATCTCGATCGCGATTTATGATGTATATATTTAATAAATATAATATACGTTGTGGTTGTTATTATTATCATTATTATTATACACACGCAAACGATTGCGAACGTTGTGCCGTCTCTATACATATACATTTTATATTTATACTCGTATATACTCTTATACATTTTTATGACATGAACGCGTAGAGGGGCTAGCTATAGTATAAAATACATAGTATATGTCTGCTGATGTTGCAGCAGTCGTCCACACGTTTTATATATCGTCTTATATGTGGTACTTCTTTCATCACGAACCAGACAACAATATCTTAAGAAGTACGAGTAATTTTTGGAACGTTCATGAACATCCAAATTTATTTTATCTAATGACGATTATCGATCGGTTATAAAAATAAGTACCAATATTTCTGAGAATAGTCAAACATTAGAAGTAGCCCTTGAAAAACAGCGCTCTGTACAGATACCAGGGGTGTCCCGCAAAGTGAACTTTATGCGCTCATTAATAGATGAACCCATCAAAATCCTGCTAAAAGATGTAAAATCAAAAAAATATTTGTGATTTAAAAAAGTTAAAACTTAAAAATTATAATTGTTATATTAAAAATAGGAAGAATTAAAATGTTATATTTATAATAATGAGTAAGGGTAATATAAAGTATAAAGTAACAAAACTTATTTTTTAAAAGACAAATATAAGTAGGTACTGAGAAAATAACTATATGGCCATATAAGAATCGCCTTGTGTTTTAACTAGTTTTAAGCCAAGTGCGTTATACCTAAATAGTGAATACGCCTACCTGCCTACACTTATATAATTATTATATTTATACATATAAAATGAAAACTGTTATTAATTTATTACTTTACCAATACATTTATATATTATATTATTTGACCACAACATAATAATATTATATACTTAAAAATGATATTTTTTATTAGATAGTTCAATAGATTTTGCGAAAAATGAATTTTAATCGAGCTATTTAGGACCAAGTGATTTAGAAAGGGACCGATTTCCTTTCTAGTGATTTAGTAAATCTACAAGGACAAATTCGCTCGACCATTTATTAATACATTCAATTATACGTGGTCCTAAAATTATTATACAACAAATCATTTTGATAAATTATTTCATATTTTCACGGTTGAAAATAGTATTACGCTCGAAAAATCTCTTTCTGTTTCACGACTACAAATATTATCAATCTAATCAATATTATCATATTACCCATTATATACAACCATTCACCAATTCTGACATAATAATAGTTATGTGTATATCATTCCCTGTACGTGGCATATCGTCCAGTCCTAAGCTTAACTACTATAAGTATCAGTCCTAAATTTACAGACTATAGAAAAATGTATAATCGGCAGAATAAAAAACTGTGGTTGCATGTAATTTTTTTTCTATATCAAGTAAATTGATTCATCGCTATAGAAGTTTTTAATTAAATCGTGTTAATCGTTATTACGATTATAATATATTTAATATAATAATATGCATACAGAGACACCACGAACGGACTACGGCGGCGGTGATCGCACGCGCATAATATTATTATTATTGATCGTGTGTGGTGGTGCGCGATTTGAACATGGAAATCGTTTCGTTGGATCCGGTTTTACGTGGCCGCCGTCGTCGTCTGGTCGTTATCGTGTATACATAATACACACATTTAATATTATATATATTATACTGGTTTTTTTTTTTTTTTAAGATAATGTATGATTGTAAAATGTGTGTGTGGTGCCCATAAAATTAAAATAAATAAACTTGCGTGAAGTGGGTCGAAATCAAGCTGACACGTGATCACAGATCTATCTATATACTGGAGATAACCACGCGTAAACGTGCGATCAATGACGGATATGTGTTAACGATCAAAAATTATTCTGCCACCCCCTCGCGAGCGCCATATTATTATGAGATACGTCGTTGTAGATCTTTTAAGTTATAACTTATAACTCATTATTTTCTAACAGATAAAATTAGATTATCGTACATATATCATTCAGCTCATTTGTAGGGTAGACGCGTATGGTAGGGGGTACTATTATTGTTTATTACATTATTAGAACAGTATCGTTTCGATTTTAATATACAAGAAATTCGACGCACAACTCATCGTATAATAATAGGTATAAGTGTATTACAATAATTGTAATTATATACTTAAGTATTTGTATGACGTGTGCAGTAGAAGATTTTTATCGAGTGGGATGCAGTTTTTTATGGGAACGTATGTGTTTAAGATGTATGATATAAATATATAAATATGATAAATAAATTAAACGAAGAAGCACATAAAAAAAAATTACTAATAATGCACCGGCACAGCAGCCGTGCGTATCTAACAAAGTTCGACTTCTTCACCAGACACGCTATGAGACATAAATCTATCTATTAATCAAACACAGAGTTGGCTAAAGAGAATAAAATTCATAAATTTGTAAATTATGTGTAGATTTTTGGCAGAATAAACTCGCTAAAATATATACACTATAAATCTTTGAAAAATGATCCCAAGAGTAAAAATTATATTTATAAACCAGCACCAGTTAAATATTTTAAATACAAAACGTCAGTGTACCTCATTTAGAATCTATAGGTATATATATATATACTATAATAATATTATTATTATTATTATTATTATTATCATCATCAAAAGTTAATAAATTATTCATAGGTTATTGTTTTTAATATACGAGTATGTTTGCCAAAAAGTCATTATTTATTAATATAGATAATACCTATACAATAATAATTTTAATTTAAATTTCTAATTTCTAATTTTTAATAAATACGAAAACCATTTGTCAAGATTTTTAGGTACTTATATTTTAATATTATTACTGTAATTAGTTTCTATATGATGCAGATAGTAACAAATCATCATATTTAATTTTAATTATTAAATATGTATACTGTTTATACATACTTCTGATCTACTAAATTTAAGGTCAGGTGATATCAACTACCTATTAGTCGAGCTATAACTGTAAGATAAAAATCAATTATTTGTCTATATGTAAGGGTAAATAATATGTACTATATTTGTACAGTTATTATGTAGAAAATAGACATAATGGGTTTTGCTTAAATTTTAAAAGAAGTAAGTAATATTTTATCACTTGCAATAACTAGTCGCTTAACTTTATAAATAAATTTCCACCATAGCTCCACATACGATTATTATATTTTACCAACCTACCAGATATTTATTATTTATAAATTAAGAAATGATATTTTTCTATTAAATCTATGTATACCTAAAGTTATTTATCTTTTGAACATTTAACCAACGTTTTGAATAACATAAAATTGATGTTTAAATTTTAGGTTATCTATATTATTAATAATAAACGTTAATAAGTATAAATTACTAATTATAAATTTATAATATGTGATATTATTTGAATCCAGAGATTTTTTCATGAAGTAGATAGATTTTTAAATAAACTATACAGAAATTCTATTATTACGCAATGATTATGTTTCAGTGTAACAATTATATGTAATTGTTTTGTTTTACAATAATAATAATAATATCTTCTGATGTGTACGCTTCTATATCTTCATAATATACTAATATAATATGATATTATTATTTACTATACAAAGAGGATATTATATTAAACTATAATACTATATAATATAGTGTCATATACTGACAATAAGTTTAAATATTACGTTTAAGACGAAATGTTTTACCCAATACAATTTTATATGTATATTGTATTTTAAAAACTAGGCTGTATATCGCAGTCATTGTTAACGTGTTTGTAAAACTCTATAAAAAAGAAACCAGTTCATTGTCAATCTGTTGACGATTTCGCGACATGCAGTCGTTGTCGGTTCGTATGCATATCGAATAATAACAATATCATATATTATTATTATTATTATTATTATTATTATTATTATTACTATTATATCTCACTATCGCAGGTATATTATTATTATGGTCGTTGCAATTGCGATATCGGAATATCACACAACAGACAATCGCGCGCGCAATACCCGCTCATGCGGTGACGTGACTATTTACGGATTGTTTAGGAAAAATCGCAAGTATCTACGCCAATAACCTATTTTTACAATGATATATTATCAAATCGCTCATATTATAATATTATTATTAATTATTACCTAAATAATAATAATTAATAATAGTAGTAATGTAAATACAGTTAACGTAGACAATGTGACGACGCAGGATAAACCCGTGCGCGTGGCGTTATTTAGAAACATGTAAATTTAACCGTCGTTACCCCAACGATACGTTTTCACAACAACACGAGTAGGTGTGTACCTATCACGTTACGTAATAATACAAAACATTTATAAATCAAAACTAAATAAATAAAATAAAATATGCGTATAAATAACTTACCGTTTGGCGCGGTCGACAGGAAACCGCTGGCAGTGGACTCGCGATAGAAAGCGGCTAAATGCGTGACGGCCGTGATGTTGCGGATTACTATTACGACTTCGGGGAAGTATTATGTGGTGTTCTGGCGAAGGATGTTTACTGCAATGTCGCGGGTTTTGGGTCCGGAAGTCCGAAAACGCACTGAATTTATAATATCAACGGCCGTGGCGGCAGTGGGCAACGGAAAAAAAAACGAAGCGAAAGTGATGATAAGGATGAAGTGAAAAAAATCGTCTTCGGCGTCGTCGTCCTGCTCCGGCCACGATCTATATAATATTATTATTGTCGTCCTGGGTTGCGCGCATGCTCTTTTTCGCGTAAGGATCGGCGGCAGCGGCGGGACACAGCACACACAGCGGCGCACGCGAAACGTTTATTAGCGGCGGCGTCGACGAACGTACACACGGGCTTGCGCGCGTACAGACTGAACCGGCGAGGTAGTTTTTTTACACCGTCTCCGCGATCAGTCGGTCGGCGCGCGCGCCGCGCTACGGTCGTCGGTGGCGGACTAGGGGACGACCACGCGGCCAATGGGCTGTAGTGTGGGCGTGGCCAGCCGCCCGGCCCGACACCATTCCACCGCGGTCGCTGCCACAACCGGCGTCGCGGTAAATCTCCCGGACGGGCGGTCGGGCGACGGCAGCGGCAGCGGCCCCGTTGTTCGTTTCCGGTACGTCTCGGCCGGCCGGAAGACGGATGGCCGGAACTCGTGACTCGATCGCGGCGGTAATAACATAATATTTTGTGTACGTACACACACTACACGGGCGAAGGCCTGTGCGCCGCCACGTATATAACACTCCTATGGTAAGCAAAAGCTGAGTGGGGATATTTCGCATATTATATTATGCGGAGATTAAAGACTATTTATAGTGCTTAAAACAGTATTGAGACGTTATTGTAATATACACACACACATATATGTATATAAAACAGTACCTAAATAAATCTATACATAAATTAAAGATGTCATTGCGTAATATATAGTATACAAATACAATTCATAATGTATACGTAAAAGTTCTATTAAATCCCCACGAACAATGTTTTTTAATTATAACAAAATAAATAACATCAAAGTAATGCCTACATATATATAAAAAAATATATCTTGTATACGTTTTAAGTAACTTTGAATTTCCAAACCTAAGCTATACAAATTGAAGGTTATTTATCATTTCATATTACAAAATATTGTTTGTAAATTTTAAAAACCATCATCGTCAAAGTTGAAAATATGTAAAAGCATTTTTACATACCAAGAGAATACACAGAAAAAAATAATAAAAATAAACTGCGGACGCGTCATTGTAAAATCAATACATTCATTGCTCTACACAGAATCTATAAACGAAAAGATGAATTTGAGACAAACGAAATGATGTAAGATATATATATATATATATATAGGTAGCTGTATTTATAAATTGTTAAATAATTTTACACTCCAGTTTGTAAAATTAGAAGCTTCTTGTATATGCTTTCCATTGTATCTTAGGTATACAAAAAATATAGTAGTAAAAAAATGAGAATCTGCAATCACATATAGATTATATGTTTTAAGCAAAAAAATGAATTCTTGTAAATGCAACTATGAATAATAATAAAACCTATAATATAAAGCTGTATGTTCTTTTTATCAGTATATCTATTTATAGATAAATCAGTACATAAATTATCTTGAGTCAGATATAAAATACGTCCTATAGTGCATATTTATAATATATTCTGAAAAGTTAAAAATTATTAAAAGTTTAGTTTATGCATTCATGTACATTATAATGCTTTAAAACAAATTATAAATAGGCGAATATTAATTAGGTTTTAACTATAAGTACATTTATATTGTGTGTACAATATATATATATATATAAATGCATGTATTATTATAATTTATAATACATAAAAATTAAACTGATAAATATTTCGACACTATAAATTATTATGACTATAATATATCGTATACGTATAGTAGATTATTATAATTCTATTCATATATTTATACTTATAAAGAGTGTAGGTGTATTATAATATAGAGCTATGTATTGTATATGTATACATATTTCAATACCTATAAAAATAATAAATTGCAATACTGAATTCGTTAAACAATATCACATTAGATTGCAGGTACAGCCTAAGTCCTATAACCTTTTAAAGTTACAAATTCGTATTTATAAAATGTAAACGATAAAAAAAAAAATGCTTACTTTATAACTTTAGCTGTGATGTTTACAGTTATAACTATCTAATAAGTAATAATAATATAATATATATTATTTAAACATTCTATACCAACGCTATAACATGATAAGTATTCACCGCGTTAGCACATTCACATCTCAAGTGCTACCCGTATATATATATAATTAAACAGATAGGAACTTACAATAACTCACCCACATACATCAAGCCTATTATATTATAGTCAACATAAATATTAAGTATAATAACATAAATATTTAATACTACTTAACAAATAACAATGTTATTATTAGTCTCGGCAGATTTATACAGCATATTATGTTATTTGGTAAATATAAACCGCGCGTATAAACATATTTAGATGTATATTTCTTTCCTCGCTGCAGATAGCTTATGGATGTACTTACCTATGTTATTATTAGGATGTGCATCTAAATGCCCTAAAACACAAGAAAAATATACCTACCTAACTAACTTGATGTGCTATAATAATGTGGCAAAACTTTAAATAATACCCTAAAAAAAAAATTACCTTAACTATTTTTTTAACATAATGGTAAGTAAAAATAACTAAACAAAAATCTATTCCCTAGTATTTACGGTTTCGTAAATCTTGATATTATTTCAATTATTAATGCCATCCATATTATCTTACTTGTATAGTTGTAGGTACATCAGTCGTTTCTGCCTGCAGTACTGCCACGGCGCAACGAAACTTTCGTTATTCATTATAACAATCATTATGTAGTTACCGCTAATTTTATCCAGCACAGAAATAAAAACATAATATATAGGTACATACATTTTTTCTAAATTTTTATCCATTATTATAAAATATACTCATCAGGATTTAAAAAAATTCTTAAAAATACTCTAAAAATAACGGTTTTATTTTTAAGTTATTTTTTGCATAATGTATGATGCAATAATGTTTTGGGACATTAAAAAAAAAAAAAATGCAATTTGCATTTAATTCCTCCACTAATTATTAGTTAAAAATATTTATCATAAGGCAATTCAGAAAAACAAATATGACAACATTTTTATTATGCTTACATAGTTATATATATGCAAGTTGAAGTGATGGGTAATTGGGCAACAGTTTAACTACCGGCTCTGATTAAAATATTTATTTATGTTTTAAATGAAATGTACATTTTAAAAGTACACGGAGATCGGGCAACAAAAATAAACAAATATACCTAAAATATAATATCTATCATAATATAATACTCTTCTATACTATAGTTCTATATAAACGTATTTTAATATTATAGGAAGATAATTAATAAATATAAAATTGAATGATTCTCCAAACATAAAACTCGCTCACTCTTTTGTTGCAGTTGATTATTGTAATAAATTAAATTATGTATAATTAAACACCATATTTTCAGGTATTTAGATTTTTATACTATTTAAGAAACATCTTTTTTTTAACGAGTACCGCCCTTTTTATATTGTACATTTTTAGACAAAATTTTTTTTTTAATCATCTGGTTGATATATTTAAATCGAAATTCTAATATGTACCTATAGAGTTTCTGATAATGACTTAGCTATAAGGAGCAGAGGGGACTGCAACCTTACCCAAAATTTAAAAATGTTTTCAGTGTTTTTTTTTTTTTTTTTTTGTTAAAATATGCATATTATTTAAAACGTAACTATATTTATAATAAGTAATTTAAAAAAATCTAAAAAATGTTTGAATTGTATACCTATAGGTGCTCCTGACATCAGAAAATACCAAACTGTTTTGAGAGAACCTATATAGTTCAGTCTTTGCCGTTTAAAAAATTAACGGCTTCTTCCCTCATCAAAATAAACTCTTAATTACGCAACAGCATACATATATAGTACTTATTTATAGTTTATACATGTATTTATTTTAGTTTATATTTAATACTATACATTATTATCTCTCTCGTGTACTATATTATAAACAATTATAATTTTAAAATCACCATAATATATGACTTCCAGTTACAACTTAACTTTAAACTTAGCATTATGAATTATTATTCGTATATACTCGCTTATTAGTATACAAATCATAAACTTTAATAATATTGAACAACTATATTATACTGTCTCAGTCTCCGCGTTTGTATTACGGCTTCTATAAATAAATGCCTACATCGATATATTTTTTAAATTATTTGCGATTTACAGTAAAAATTAATTTTGTATCACAACATACAACACCTTAAATTACATAAAATATTTTGCCATTATAAAACACGCGATTTAATTAAGTATACCTATTATTACTTATATATGTTATTTTTGAATAAATTAATTACACAAATAAAAATGGGAGTGAACATGCATGATGAACCACCATATCAATAAAACCTACACATCACATTATTTATACTTTATACGGATTTTTCTCATACCATATATCTATATTACTGTCGATGTTGCAAAAAAAAAAATGCATGTAGGTACGTGAAATCATATTGCTGTTTTATTTATCAGAATACTATAATATATATATATGTATTATACATACTATAAAACTCCATTAAACCATGATATATATATATGTATTTGGTATAGGTTCACTAAAATAATGAACTGCATTCTCTCTTGGTTTAGTGTCAGCAATTTTCATTGGGATTCGGTAAAAAACAGCAGTATATTTATATAACATACCAATATCATGCCACTATGCGCTTGCAGGTATCCACAAAAATATGAAAACGAAGGGCTCACTCGGAAGTATACAACAAAAACACAACGTCAATATCATATATACATAGTGACTGCCATCATTATAACATATTTGAATCTATTTTTATCTTTGAGAATTAAAAATTTTATTTGAAAAAATGATTTTTAGTGCAACTTAATTGAACTCGCATTTTTTTAATACTATAATTTTTGAAAATGTTGATGATCTCTCGAGGAGCTTAACTGAGGAAATACAATAATGCGCATAGTTTGAAGAGTAGTACATTATAGTACATTTTTACATCACGTATAATTTTCCTCACTATTTCTTTTCTATAAAACGTCTTGGGCGTTTTAATAATTAATTAATGAAAATAACCCGAATTAAAAATACGACAATAGATGAACACAATAAACGTGATTTGGTTAAATCATCGGAATGCACAAGCAGATTAGACAAATTATTATAAAAACGATCCGTCATTATCCGTCTATTCGGAACACAGATTGTTCAAGTTATCTATAGCTTTTGTTTCACAAGAGAACGGCATTTATTTCGACTTATCATTGTTTTAATCTTACCTGGGTCCCAATGTATACAATAACTATCTTTAATAATACACCAACTATAAATAGACTTGATTTCTGTTTGATAGATACAACGTTATACCTACTTATATTAAATACTATTACTAAGAATATTTCATACGATCCTCTCAAAATCTAATATAAATGTACTTGTCTTGTGTGCGTAAATAATAAATCCGATTAATAAGGTAAAAACAAACTTATAAAGCGTGACTTAGTAAGGGGAATGATTTAAATAGTTATCATTTATTATATCAACCCTCTAATACTATACATACATTAGGAAATGCAAATATAAAAAAAAGGGGGTGTAACCTTGTTATATAACCTTACGACACGCGCAATATGTAAACAATGTACGAAGTTTATATATTTAATACAACTGTAAACGAGCAAACAACTGTATAGTTCGAAAAATGATTACTTACCTTTATTAGCATATTTTATTTTATTTATTTATTATAATAATTAATAATATACAAGTTTTTCAATCATTAGTTGGAATATATTATCTGTTTCTGGCTGTCATCATATCTTGGGGCAGTAAAAATACTTTAAAGTTATTTTAAAGTTAAAGTTATGGTGGTGGTTGCTGGTGGTAAAATTTAGTTGGTATTTTAGGCCAATGCTTTATAAATGTCTTCACTAGTTATTAAAGGCAATATAATCCAACAAATATTAACGTTTTTATAATATAATTTTATATTTCGAATCCTACGCTACTGATGAAGGTTTCATCGTAACAAATTTGCCTGGACGAGAATCGCTTAGCGAACGCAGTCTGTCACGGCTGAAACGAGTTCTTCAACCTTTCAATAAATTATCTATCTCCCACACATAGGCGAATCTAGAAATTTATAGCAGGGTGTGTCTTTATAAAAAGACCTCTGTAGTTCAAAATACCTCTCGGTTATCATACGTTTAAGAGATGTTTTCCATTTGAAATAACAATAAATAATATTAAGATTAATTGTTATCAGTTTAGATGCTATTGTTTATGCTGTAAAATACACATAGGTATAATGATTAAAAGTTATTCAATTTAATAAACTACAACTATTGCAAAGTACAATATATGTTACTCAATTATTTTTGGACACACTCACAACCTACAATTAAATTGTGAATCAATTGTGTTTAAAATTCTTGGAAGTTTAATACAATATCTTAATTTTATTATCATTAATAACAAAGAATTGTATTAAATATATTATATAACTGGGAGCCAATTATTGAAATCGTACGACTAATTCTCGCATGTGACATGAGTCATACACTTTATCAACTGTGACTAATTTGTATCGCATGCGGCATACAATTGGTATTCTTTTACTTGGTACATTTGCTATCATGTTTATCACGATAATATTTACTGACAATATTTGTAGCCATAAAAATGTATTAAAATTAAAAGATAAATTGTTTAATGTTATACTCAATAGTCAATACCTTTGTAACTGAAATGAGTATTATAGGCTCTACACGGGTTTATACGAGTCGCAGGGTGTGCACTGGCACACTTGGCACACTCTGTATATTCGTCTATCCTAGGCCCTATAACAGAGTCAGCTTGCCACTAACAAGCAGCCTTGTGCTAACTGAAACCTGCAACTTCCCGAATGGTCATCCATCCGAAATTGTAGCTAAACGGGTCACTGCAGTGCGGTCTCTTTGGTGGCCGGTTCAACCGTTTTTACAGAAAATCCGTGTATCAACTCTACGGCCCATAATTGAAGCGACTTTTCAATTGGTGACTTCAATCAGTGACCCAATTTGACTAGTGACGGCCCGAAATGGTAGAGCATTTGCTGTGTTTTGAGCTACTTCAGAAGCGTGTATTAGTGTAATGCAACGTCGCTACTTCCATGAAAATAACCCGACGAAACCCTATGTTAGGCTAACCATGACTAAGCGATTCAGTTCGAGGTTTCTGAGGCGGAGGTGGGCTGGATGACTGTATCGAGAATAATGTTATGAGGATGTGGGTTACTTGCAGTTGTGGAAAAATAATAACTATGTAAAGCTCAGTCAATAAATTGGCAGACGCGTTTATTTGAAGAAAATTAAAATCGATTTATTTTTGTGTTTTAGTGATGACAATGGTGTTCAGTGTACTAGTGTATTATATACCAATAATGCTTTGCCGACCTCCACCGATACGCCGTGCAGTTGTCGCTATAGTTAATTGTGCGTGTGTTCGTCTGATTCATATTTACGTTGACATTATATCTTTTTTTTTATGTATAATTATTATTATTAATTATTCGTAAATTATTCGTATGGCTTTAATGAGATTAATAAACAGACAACTTTTTAAATTACTTCACGTGACAAATTCATCAAATTGTATTTAAAAAACAATAAATTGGGTGTAAGTCAGTTTCATAAAATTCGGTTAAGTAAACTACTTTAAAGGAAAACTTTGCTATAAGTTTAAATCAGTTTGGGTCGATTAGGATCACTGCTTCATGGTAATGCCATATGACTGTTTTTCATAGGCAGATCGAAGTTGTCTGAGAAATCTGCCCTAGTGCATATTTAAAAAAAAAAATAATGTTAATGGTTTTGTTAATTAAAAACCAAATATTCATGAAGACTTGAAACATTTACGTATACTATACATTTTTCATCACACAATATTTTGATGATATTTAAATTAATTTTAGACTATAGCCCATTTTACACCACGAAACTATTTACACCGTTCTACGATAAAGTGCACCATGATATTGACTCAACTGTTAATAATAGCAATGTATACGATAAAAATGTATAGTATATTATATAGTAGTTAAATATTATAATGTAATAAATTCAATGTTTTTGTCAAAAATTCGATCAACCTATCGTAAAATAAATTACTTTAATATAGCAATATAAACAACACGACATACAATATACTTAGTGATTATATAGGCTGACAGACTGTTTCGACGTAGAACTATGTTTCATATACAATAATATAGTATTAAATTAAAAATTAACACATCTATTACAGTAACGATATTAATTGTATTAATACTTATATTAGTACCTACTTATCAATAACAGCGAATCGAACTAGTTTTGTTTTATATATTTTTCGAATCGTAACAATTAAATTCTTCTAATATTTTAAATAATTTATTCTTTTTCCATAAATTTACTATACCTATAATGATAATAAATAATATATTAAAATGACAAAATGTATAATTAATCCGCTTTAATTTTGCGGGAAAAAATTATCATTTGTATACGCAAGCTCGATTCAAAAACCTCGAAACCCGTGTTTTCTTCGTACGTATAGTGTTCGTAAAATATGACGAGACTTTTAAAGTGGATTTTGAACGACAAGCCTTTCTAGTATACTCGTATGCTCCGGAAGGGTACTCACTGCAATTATACATACACGTAACTTGACCGAGTTTTTGAAACAGACGAATAACACGAATCTGCTAACACTGATGGACACACATAATGTCGTTGTAATCGTAATAACATACAATGAAGAACAAAAACTAAATAAAGATATATTAAGTTAGCTATTCCTATTTTATATCCTTATTATTAAAAGAAGTTAATTCAACTATCACTCCTTTTTTGGGATTTATCCCAGAAAAAAAATAAATATATTGACTACAGGAACGTACCATAGGGCTAAATAGATGGCTAAACTTAATATATTGTCTAAAAAATTACGCGTCTCGTTCTAAGTTTTATTTAACATCAAGTGAAAAAAATAGTTTAGGTATGTAACTTTAATGTTTTCGTTCTCGGCATGTATATGTAAAGTAATGGTTCACTGCTCAGTCTGCCACATTAGCAAACAATTTTCTGGAGTAACGATTTTAAGAATTTATCTGGATATTTTTGGTATCTCAGTGAAAAATTGATTGTTTTAGCATTTTTCGACAATTTTTTTTTACTAATACAGCCGAGTCACGATAACTCGAAAAACTTGACAACTTAAATTTTTTTTTATTCTCTTAGAAGTATAAATTAATATAAGTTCGAGTTAGATACTTGAAGCGAATTTTTATCTCCCTTAAACTTCGAGTTATCGCGACTCGACCATATAAGAACTCATTGAGCTACCTTAAAAAATTATTTTAAATTCCTCAAATTGTAAAAATATAAATAATAAATTATATTATGTAAAATTATTATGGGTTGTCGCATTGATTATATTAAAATTGAATATTTTTAATGGCACCCGATTCAAATTTATAACGAGTATCCTACATCGGGAAGTATCGTATTTTTTCGCCTGATAATCATGTGAGGTACAATGCAACACACACGCCTCTGCATCGCCTTTTGCCTATACGTGTAACATATTATTCAATTAGTAGGGAATTACGATATTACCACAACACTTCCCTGTAATATAATAATTAATAATCAACTATGATTTATGATATTATTATAAAAATATATCAAGACGTATATAATCATAGTTCATAATATGAGTATATTACACATTATAATTTTTTTTTATTTATTGGAAAAGAAACATGACCCTTGGCATCATAGGTCATTGGATTGAAAGATAATTTAATTAATTACACGATATATTATATTATATTATGTATAAATATTTATATATACATTTGACTACTTATTCTAATTATTCTAATTGTTTAAATCTTGGTTTGAAGTTTGGCGGCTATGATGAAATTGATGGTGTTGGATATTGACTGAGGGCGATTGTGAAGAATTTCAGCTAATTTTTCCGGAAGGTAGTGACTTGTCTTGTTCTTATGTTATGGTGAATTCGGCATTCAGTGAAAATGTGTTTGATGAAGACTTGGAAACCACAGGCTGTACAAGTTATAAGTGTTATTGTGGTCGTATTTATTGGTAAAACATAATATACATATTTTATTAATAGATGGATCAAATTTTAATGGTCACACATAGGTAATCTAAAATTAAAAACTTTTTCAATTTGAAACCGAATTAAAAATTCAGTCTACTCTAAACACTATACTTGTCTGGTCATGTGCATATGCTATTGCGAGTACACTCATGGATATACGTACAATTTAGCTCATGAATGCACAAGTAATAATTATAAGCTATTAATTACTAATTATCATATAAGTTACAATTATTATTGCTAATCAAATTGTATACTTGGACACCTGTACGTCCGTAGATTAAAATTATATAAACGTTTTAAACATAATATAATATTATGTAGTTCGATGTTACAATCGTAAAAAAAAAGGTAAACATGCTTTTTTTCATAATTATTGTAAACTCCCACCACTATTTGTCATGGTAGATTTACCGCCGCTTATGAATATAAAGAGGCGCTTATACGTATTATTATTATTATTATTATAATTACACACTCGTATCTGAAGATGTGCGACGATTTTACCCGCCCTACGCTGTAATTAACGACAAGGAAAATAATATGCAAACAAAAAATTACCATTCACGATTATTATTACTCAGTGGCCATAATATGATATTATAATATTATAGCTATATTAAGTGGGTAGGTAAACTGTGTAAGACACACCGCAGTGTTGCGTGGAACCCGTGTGGAACGTAGAAACCGTGTCGGCGGCAGCGCCAGTGGACGAGTGAGGGGGGAAATCGCAATGCGCACACAACATAGTATGTACACCTTATACCTGGTTGACTACCTATCCGTCATATATAATAATAATAATATTATGTATAAGACAATTGTAGTTATAATATATATATATATTATATAGGTATATATCGAAGTAATATTTTCACGACGGTTTCTCGATTTAATTACATATGTGTATGTTCACGCCACGCAATTTGTCGGGAAAATTCATCAAGATTGTCGTATCAGATAGCCGCATTTGGTGACCGAGTTTCCTGTATTAATGCATTATACCGCAGTGTATACACTCTATAATATAATATATGTATATACACTAGTGTATACATACTATGTTATTCGTACTCATCGTAGAACTATGATAATAAGGGCGTATTGCAGACACCGAGTACGGACTAGCTGGGGAAGTCATATAGAAAGAAATCGTATCATATAAAATCTATATGGTCCGGATCGGCTCAGTGACTTTGGAAACTTGGAAAGAATATAAAATAAAATATTTTACCATGTCATACGTAATAAATGTACCTATCTACAACTTATTACTACATACTTACAAATTACGTTTATGCGATAACCGTAGTACTACCCGTATCTCTATTTCCAGTGTTGTGGTGGGGCGTATATCAATCACGCCGAAATTACCCTTTTAGCTGTAAGAAATCTATTGATTGCGCCGCGTATCATCTCCGCCAAACATTTTTATTTTCCGCCGACAATCGATTATTTGCAAATTATTTATTTTAAGCATGTTTACATTACGTTAAAAGTTTTTTTTAATCATCTTTATGATGATTACATTGATGAAACATTAAAATGTAATCCAAAAATACGGGTGTCGTCTTTAATTTCTTCAAAACGACCAACTAACAGTTGTGATTGTTGTGAATCGTTTCATTCAAAAACTTGACACGCAGAAATTCACCAAAGCACATTCAAATATATTTTTTTTATACATGTATTGAATTTAAAAATGCAAAATTATTTTTATATAATAATAAGAAGGCTAAACAAAAATAAAATTATAAAATTAAAAAAAACTATATAACAAACATTTTTGACGATTATATTAAACTATTATTTAAAAAATAATATAATAAATTTGTAAATAATAAAATTGTAAACATTTAAAATATTTTGTATAAAACCAATTAATCAATTGTTTTTTCTGCCATATATATATATATATATATAATTGTGTTATATTGTCCGTTGTGGAAGACAATGTTTGAATTGTTTTTGAAATGTTTTTATTTAAAAAAAAAAAAAAAATACATTTACTACTATGGTAAACTGCGTGTACCTATTCTGTTAATTAAAAAACAAATTCCGTATAATATGATACATCGGTTATTGTTTAATAAACAGTCAGTATAATCAACATTAACAAACATCCGGTGGAATCGATAGCCGACGGAATTGATATTAAAAGGACGGAATCTTGCAAACTCTTATGTGAAAGACGGTCGGTTGACGTATAGACGTATAGACGCTTGACGTATTGAATAAACAAAAGGTTTTATAATACCTAAAGGCTATAGTAGTTATCATTACATATCAATTAATAATAGAGGGCTATGAGTTTAAATGTATCTATAATAAATACTTGATGTAAATACCTATTATAAATATAAATTTCAAGTTTCCATAGTTATTTGTTATAAGCCACATTGAAAACCAAAATCAATTTTTCAAAAACTGATTTTGCTTAAAAATTCCAATTTTCTTAAACTTTTTATTTTCCCGATTACTTTGCGAAATATTAGAAATATTTAATACCTGTTTAAAGTATAAACTAGATGTAATTTAGTATTAAAAACCACACTCAGTGTTGAAAAATTAATGAATTTTCTCAAATTTTCACCGTATATTTATAAGAACACATGCATTAATGAAAAATTAACACATCCATCGCTTCGCTCATAATATAATATTTAACGAAATATAAATTAACTATCTAAATTAATCCAGTTCATTTCAACATAGTTTTTAAGATACTTCCGCTCGATGGGCTACAGTTCCAAATATTCTCTCCATACATATATGGAGAGAATATATCTACATTTTCTTATCATACAATGCACTGTATACAGTCCATTAATCACATAATATATTATATAATCATGATTACAAAAAGATTGGTTGAAGTTATCGGGTCACCATTTTTAAATTGTATGGGACTGTGGGTGATTAATTTACAAATGTTATTATATCATAGTTGACTAATGACCAGTTTTTCTATTAAAAGTACCTACTCGAACTGCAATAGATTTTTAAATGTTTCGAATTTCCATCTCCGCGCGTCTCCAGTCCTCTTTTTAACGTATAATATGATACATAGGAATAATAATGATTACAAAATAGAAAAAAAAATGAAGAATTAAAACAGTAACATGTTTACCATGACCAAATATAATATACAATATGTTATATAATGGTATATATTATACATACATATATATAATTGTATACGTTATTATTATTACATTAATAATGATAAGCGTCGGGCCTATGAAATAATGTCCATGCTGAAAACACATTCACTGAGCTGTGAAATTATATTTTCTAAATCGTAGGAAATATTAGTTTTAATGGACATGGAAGTATAATATATATACATATATGTATTAATGTGTAACATACGTCCGTCACCGCGTATAAGTTCTGTCAGTCGCACCGTTTAATCTATATAAATACCTATGCATTAAATGAATACTTTAATATATTATACACTCACCAACTACCAAGTCGTTTGTTATAAAGAAATTTAACACGATTAATGTACACAAAACGCTACGATTACATTCGAACGTAAATCATACCATATTTATTATTATTATTATTATTAATATTATTTTACTTCCGTTTCACTATATATACTGTACCTGTATCGAAGGAATCTACTAAAATAAACAATTTTACGATTGAGTTGACCATATATTGTACGGGGCCTACGCAGAGGATAACGGAGCAAATCAGTTGGACCGCTGAAAAATCAATCTGAACTTGATTATTTTATAAACAATAATATATCACGTATTAATCCATGACAAAAATGTCATCTATTTTAGTCATATACTTATCTGTGTTTACTGTTTATTATGATTTTACCGTAGCTTTTGCTAATTGAGCATACGGTAGCCGTGTGTGCGAGTTATATAGCTATAGGTACAACTAGCTAAATAATAGTTAATAACTTATTACTGTGGAATATTCCGAAACCCCATTCAACTAGTAGCCGCGGTACGAACCACTACCAAGGTCATGCTCATTCATTTGCGCTTCGTCAATGATTCTTATATTATTTATGTTAAAGTTAATGATAATTTTTTTTCGTTTTGGTTTGCTCTTCTATTATGTAATATTGTTTAATATTATAGAATAAATTATTTTATTTACAAATAAAAATAATGTAAAGTTCACTTATTTTAACTAACTCGATTCAAATTGTTAAAGTATTATAATAAATAAAAACTACTTTGTTCATTTGTAACAAATTATAAATACAAATCATGAACAATTTGAAAGTAAAATCGTTTTATTTTAATATTTAATCTCGACATAAATGTGGAATACCATACAATAATATACTACATTGAGATAAATGCGCATGCCCATATCATACATCGACGGAAGCATTCGCCACATGATATGTATATATATATATATAGTATATACATGTTATATTCGTAATACATTTATTATTTTATCCTATCGAATATCGAATCCTTAAATTCCACACCAACTATTGAATTATATAAACATATGAACTTTAAGTATGGGTGCTTAAAAATTCCAAAAATAATTGAATAAACGCATGATAAAGTATAAAATGAGAACATGCGTGCATGCGGCGAATCGTCATATCATATGTAGTCATTACTAATACGGTGCACTGCGCAACATAAATAGAGAAATAAAAACAATTTATACTATATTTTACTTGGAATTAGACGTCAAACAGCCACACGTCGGACGGGCAATCGAACATTGTCGGTGAAATGTATTTTTTGATCGATTTTGAAACGTCAACAAGCGAGTGAAGTCCCGCGCACATATCTTATTCCACAAAAATCTTCGAGACGAAAAAACTAACGAAACAATTCGGATCGAGATGCCTACATCACCAAGTATATACAAAACACATGGACACACATAAATATTATATACAGACATAATACAGGTATACTCATTCCCGACACTCTGGCCGGTCGTATATAATACGGTTTTGTGTATAAATCAGTTGCAACTAGGGTTGTGTATGGCATTTGATAAATACACACACACATATATATATATGTGTATAATATTATATGCATTATAGTTAACGCGCGACCTGCCGTTTCGGGTCGAATTCGGAGGACGTGATGATCGGCGCCGATAAGAAAACGTGTGCTCACCGATTCCAGTCCGGAGAGAACATAATAATATGTATATTGTATAACGCGCGCGCGCTTGTGTGCGTGCATGTAATACAAAACGAGAGGAAAGAATCTTCGATCTCCCCGGGGCCGCTTTCACGGACGGATTCCGTAAAACACTCGATACATAAAATATATTAAATGTACAATGTCCCGTGTCCATATTAGCGGCTAGTGGCTACGAATCCGTTACAGGATTAACACACTGCGGAATGCCTTCAATCGCCGTAAAACGATCGTCAAATACGCCTAGTGTTTCAGATTACATGGATTATATAGAACATTATATATATTGCATATTTTTTATCGATACATTTATAATATGATAAATTAAAAATCTATACATAATAGTATAAATAAATATAAGTAAATAATTTGTCAATGTTACAATTTACACAGGTAATAAAAACATTTGCTTATGTAGATTTATGTAAATTTATGCAGAGTACAATCAAGAAACTAATAACGAATAGATTATACTCATAATCTACTATACCTACTTGGGTATCATAGTCTGTATACTCTACGACAAATACTGATTACAGTAAAAAAAAAAAAAACCGGAGAAGTCGCTTTGTTATATACTCAAAGACGTTGGTAGGTTTTAAGAAGCCGTGACCAAAACTTAAGAATACAGATCACATCATCTTCGATTAAATGTGCATCAATGATTTGTATAACTTAACATTTACAAAATTATCGCATAGATACTTAAAAATTACTTTTCATTAAATCATTAAATATTCTTAATTCAGAAATTCACTCCATTTGTGTTTGACTTGTTTAAGAGCTATTGCGTTGAATTTAAATTGGATTGTTGACGCCCTTATTCTATTGTTAAACCCGAATTAACAATAATGAATTCTATTATAATTACTGCACTCATAATTAAAAAATGTTTTTCCTGGTTATTCTAATTTGGAAAACCAGCTTAATATATCGTCGGAAACTGCCAGTTACTTTATTATATTTTTAGTTCTGTGAAATCTATATTGTTTATATTTATCTAAAAATATTATTAATACTTTTAGCATATTCACAGATATGTTAATTTGATATTCAGGAATATCTAATCATCAGTATTGTGTTCAGTTATTATTATTTTTTATTTATTTATTTATATGTAGATATGATATCTGGACTCAAAAATATCAAAATATAGATACTATGATACATAGTTAAAAATCTAAATACATTATCAATCTAGATAGAAATGAGATAATTTATTTTCCATATTATTCTTAAAACACGCCTAATTTAGTTATGTATTATTCTTGTTATATCTAAATAGTTAATAGTTATGAATATATTTTAAATGACTTAAATGATCTCTCACATAATTTATTTGT
The DNA here is from genome assembly GCF_003676215.2 of Rhopalosiphum maidis. Lineage (NCBI taxonomy): Eukaryota > Metazoa > Arthropoda > Insecta > Hemiptera > Aphididae > Rhopalosiphum > Rhopalosiphum maidis. The sequence goes on along the minus strand of NC_040877.1, from coordinate 52,965,707 downwards.
CTAGATGGCTTTAGTAAAATTTCTATTTTTTATTAGATTTATTATAAGATAACATTTTTGTATCTTAATGAAAATGCTCGAACGTTTTATGCAAAGTTTCTCGAGAGTTATCCTTACAGTTTTTATGTGTCTGAAGACACTTTTTTTAGTTAACACTTTTGGAACATGATTAATTTTAACATTAATAGTATATAGGAATAAAAATCTCCGAATAAAAAAAAATAATTAGTCATTAATCATAAGAACTGTAATATTCTTTCATTATAACTATATACATATTAATTTTAACAGTAGCCAAAGTCAAAGTATAATAGAATCAAGTGGATTAAACCAACACTTTACATTTTTAAAATGCTTATTAAAACATTTATCTATTTACATTTATCATCTATAAATGTCGATATTTCATATCCAAAAAGTCAACACGATGAACGAATTCCCACTATTCCTACCTATCTCATAACAGTAGTACAGTATAATTAAAGGTTCTAAAATAGTAGGGTAATAGCTACACTAGTTTAAAAAAAATTAAATCATACATTACTATATTACATTACTACATAACAAGTCATATAGTCTAATACAACCAAAGCTGAGCATTAAAAAATTACAATTAAATTACTTTTAACTAAGTTACCCAACGAATTACTTTTAACTATGCGTTTTAATTTAAAATTAACTTTTAACTCAATAAATTAATTTTTATGTATTATAAATATCTTAGGTTTCATATGTTTATTTTAGAGTTTATGTTTTTTTGTATAAATTAATGTTCTACATATAATAATATTAAAAAAAAAATAATAATAATAAAAACAATATATTGTAACTTTATTTATAGTATTGTAAATTCTAATTTGTAGACTACCTAAGTATTGAATGCACTATTTTTGGATTCCAATACTGATTAATATATTATTTATTTTACCGTGTATTTAGTTTGCTTCTTATAATTCATTACATGTATTACACACGAATATACATTTCGTTTAGTTTTACGGTTGATCCGAAAAGTAAATTGTCGTTTAGAAATAATTATTATTCTACACGTTACAATAGAACTATGAAACATTGAATACATTCTATTATACTACCCATTAGTGCAGTGCAGTGCGTAATAGTCCATGTACATCGTTTGGTCTGCTGCAGCCATATCGACAGGTGAGTGACCCATTTATAGACGTTTTATTTCCATGGCCAATTTAATGTTTTAAAATAATTTTTCAATGAAATATAGCCACTATTATCTATTATTAAAAATATGCAAAGTTTAAATTTGAATAAGATGAGAAATATTTAAAATAATATGCAAAACTTATATACGGCCATAAAAAAATAATTATTATCATATGTATAGTAATAATTTAAACACCTATACACCACTGCATTTTATATTTATTCTTTTCTAACGCATGTTTATGTTATATATAAAATTAATTTAATCATTATAAAGCCTGTTACACCTGGAAAGAAATATTCATAATCGTTAAAAATATAGTGTATAATGTATATACCTTATGGACAGGATACTGCAGTTACTATAAACGTTGGGCGCTCGTCTCGCTTCACTCTTTCCGTTTCATGCTAGTGTCGAACTAAAATAAATTTTCTGAAACAAATGATAACAAATCATATCGTTTAATAAATGTGTTAAGAACCATATTATATATTTATGTATAAGTACTTTATACCATTAAAGTTATATAAGTAACAAATAAAAAAAAATGAAAACAATAATTGATAAAAATATACTTAACCTCATAATGATAGTATGATATTGATATAATGTCGCGTGGACCAAATCTAAAAAAAAATATTTAAAAAAAATTACTACTCTTGATGTCTTAAAATTGTATCTTTTTAAAACTAAAAAAATAACAATTGAAACCATTTTTACCAAAAAATATAATAACATCAGATTTTTAATTGTAAAAAAACTGCAATAGGGAACCTTTTATTGTGCCTATATTTTTAATTATTGAGATATCTACACGTTCTTAAAATTTAATGTTTTTGAATTGAAAACATAGTTTAGGGATATAATAAAATTTAACACTATATAAAGTTATATACATAAAATTATAACACCACACATTTTCTACGAATTTTTTATATTAATTATTAAAATAGTTTTGTAACAATAGTAACTTGGTTATTTTTATTTAATTAATAACCATGTTTTTAAAACTTTTAAAGGAAAAATCTTCAAAATACATTTTAATTATTTCATTGATCAATCATCTCATAAAATCTATTAAGTTTAAAGATAATAATTTGACAACTTGTTATTAGTACTATCGTATGGATAATTGTATGGTATTTACGAAAGATAACAATATTAATTAGATACAGTTAAAAATTAAAATAAATAAGAAAAATAAGAAAAATACAATTTTGAGGGCCAAGAACGTAGCCAGGATTTTATTTTATTTATCATAATAAAATAATTGTTTATTAAAATAAAAAAAATCATAAATTTATAATAACCGTAATAGATGGTTAGTAGTGTTTTTACTTAGATAACCATAATACATAGAGTTTCTTCAACATTTTACACGCTACCCATCATTAGTTTAAAAAACTCAACGAAAACATTTATTACTTTGTGCCGTTCTACAAAACATGTTTCACATAAGCCAAATATAGGTACGTGTTTTTTAGTTTTTATAATATGTCCTAAAGTTGCATTTATAAGAATTTCACTGGTTAAAACATTATCTCTAAACAAATTAATAATATCATTCATGACACCAAGACAATTTCTAACAATGTCTGTAGATAAAACCGACGATAAAACAATATTTAATCGATGCGATGCACAACGAACAAAAACTGCTTTTTGATTTATTCTAAACCAAACATCATTAAACTATCCACTCATATTGCCTACACCATCATAACCTTGATCGATAAGTTTATGTAATAATATAAAAAGTCCACGTGAAGCTGATTATTTTGATTTGCATAACAAGCACACATAGAAAATTTCTCTATACCAGATTTAACTTAAATTTAGAACTAACCTATTTCGAGGGAGGAGAAAATCCGAACCCTATGGACCCCCTGATACCGGCATATATAAATATAACAATTTGTTATTAATTATCACAACTATAAGAGCAATTTTCTTTTTGGACAATGATATAATTAATTTACGAGTATTACAAAAATAAAAAATAAATTATTTATAATTAAAACATTTTTTGAAAATATACTTAGTTATTTATACATATATATTCGGAGGTTTCAAAACATGAAATTTGTAGTCCTATTTATAACTATATAGTAATATGCAATAATAGCTTGACCAGAGGATGCATGCGCCATGTAGTTGTACGTGTTTAAAATAAAACCAAAAAACAAAAACGTAGCTAAATATGTAATTATTGTGTGAAAAAATTAATGAATTTTTAAATGCAACCCATCCCGTATGTGCTATCCAATGAACTCCTCAACCGTGTAGGTTACAATAATAAAATATTAAATTATTGTGATTATTAAGACATAAATTATGTAAAAAAACAAAAAGTGCGCGGTTCGAAACGTTTTAATTATTTGTTTCCGGATCGGATCCCGTTTTGAACCACTTTTTTACTTTTATATAGTACCTATAGATATTACAAAGTATATATCAAAAACGAAAAACGAACATTGCGTGAAATAACTTCTTGCTGGACATACCTACCTATTATAGTATGAGCTTACGTTAGTTGATCTTGAGCACTATAGTTTATTATTTTTTAATTCTATTTTTTACCATTACCGAGTCTCATAAACGTGTAACTATATACAGTATATGGTTACCGAACTATACAATCAAAAACCTATTTAATGAATAAATAATATTATACCAGACGATATACCTAAGCATTAACTCGGCTGATATCCCATGCCTGTTGTACATTCATGATATACGGCTACAACACGTTTAGAAAAACGCGACACATTTGGGCACAAAAAATCATAAAACGTTTTTGCATATTTTTTTCTGATGTCGAAACACGTTTGGACAATATAATCTATTATACAAAGTATATTTAAGTTTTTTATGTGCCTTTTCTATATAATTCTTTTAATTAAAAATCATATATTATGAACATTGAACATGCATTAAAACTAAAAAACTTTAACAATGTACATGACGCCATGACCTACGCTATACGTGTGGCTGTCAATTGAGGTTTACTACAATAATAATTATAGTGGGCTGCGATAAAGTGCATGATAATTACAGACAATATATAAAAACCGTCTATTATTTCTAAAAATGTATGATATTGTTATATAGTATATACCTATAGGCTATAATATTTGTTGTATTATTTTATTATTAAAAATGTTTACTATTATTTTATTGATTAGTTAATATAAAAAATGTCATTAACACATCGTTTATTTATTTTAATTATCACAATTTAAGTGTAATGTATGCTATTTATGGTTTATATATTTTAAAATAAAATGTACTGCACACTTCTTTTATTTTAATGCCTAAACATAGTGTCTTTTTAGGGATATCGAATCGCCCGAACGTGTGGAGTTTGAATACCGAACAATTAAAGTTTACCGATCATGCTACATCACATTTAGTACTCATACGTTTACCTACTAATTGCTACGTTATTTTCGGACGCACGTTAATTGCAGATGTAAGATAATCGTTAAAACATTATAATAATTAATAAGCAATATGCAAACCGGTTTTGATATTCCAATTTCAATTATAATATTATATTTTAGATATTGCTTAACATAATCATTTATTTTCGAAAACAGTAGTTTAATAGTTTACACGCATAGTGATTACTGATTAAATACAATTCATAAACGCCTTATACAGATTCTAACTGTACACAATACGCACACACACACACACATAATACACACCAAACGGCAAACACTCATGTTATATGTGTATAAGAATAACTGTAATACATTAATACTACACCTGCACAGTGCACATGATATGTGCATAAGAGTGTATATTATAATAAACGTCAGGCGCGGATCCAATGGGGGGGGGCAAGGGACGATAGCGCCCCCCCCCCGTAGACTCTGCCACACGGGTGAATTCTAGGATGTCTGGTTTAGACAGCCAAATTATTTGTCGGATATTCGCCCCTTTCCCCCCATAAATATATTCTGGATCCGCACCTGATAAACGTATATGTAAATGATAAATGGTTCAAACCTAGAACAGATCTGGAGGACATTCCCCTCGCCTCAAGGTAAACATACAATTGTAAAAAAAAATTAAAATACGTGTATAGATTAGATTTAGGTACTTAATATAACAATTAATAACTATCACACGACTCCCTTAAAATATTTTGATTAAATATACATTTTGCCTATTAAAGTTTATAAAATTATCTAGTCGAAAAGAATAATCTATTTCGTGTTTGGCTTAAATTTCATCTTTAAAGTCTAACGCATCGTAATAGTTAAATTCGTTATTTTTAATATATTATTATGTGGCTGGTGTATAATATTATTATGTGTAAATACAAGATACCGTGGAACAATTATATACGTGTTCAATTTTTTATTTTTTCGTTTAACCTCTGACGTATAATATATATATACATTTTTTCTATTTAAATTGTTTTTCAATCGTAACATTAGTCCTCCCCATCCATCGAAATGAAATTAGCCCTTCCGATTAATTCTTATAATTTTAGTTAACAATCAGTAAATATTTATATAGATATAGTGCTGACTGAAGATATTTCTTCCCCCACAAGACTAATGCCGAATCGCATAAAACTAATTGATTAATTTAATGGTCTAGTCACTAAATTAAAAGAACCGATTAGTTATATTATAACATTATATTGGTTAATTAATTAGTTTAGTGATTGTTTATACAACCCAACATGAAAAATCGACTATTTAAAAAATGAATATCAGCAGAAAATGTGTTATAATAATACTATAAGTCATAAGACTTATATAGTAATTTCTATATTATAATATAGTAAGATGATCTTTATTTCCTGTAATATTCACATTCATAATGTAGGAGGATGCAATGACATAAGGGGTGTATTTATATACGATTTAAAAAAAAAAAAAAAACAATTTTTTTTTAAAAATGTTTGTTAAGACCTTATAATTATTTAAAAAAATAGTGTCCACCATTAAAACAATTAGAATAATATACTCACCATATTAGATTTCTTATATTTTTATTGATTATTATATATAGCTATCATTGTGCTTCTCAAATTCTATTTACGCCTTCGTAAAAAAAACAACTGCTTATCATTTCAAGTCGGGACTTGAAAAAATTGTTGCATTTAAAAATGTTCAAAAAAAAGTAATTAACATTACACAAAATTCCTTAGATTTTGAAAAATTTCTGAATATTTTTAACGATTTCATTATATATTAATGATAACTTTTTATATTATAGAATTCATAAAACTTTGCAATTAATAAGTTTTACGTTAACCTGAATATTCATAAAATTACACATTTACTTATAATTTCGTGCCATGTATGCATATATGTGTGTTTGTACGTATATTATTACAGAATGCCATCCACGTCTCTACTCGAGACAATCGGCCCTGCAGTTTAAAGGTGGTATCCGGTGATCGACGGACGTTATTCGTGCACGTATTATTACGGTTATGATTATTACACCCTGTAAGATATTTATATATAAATACAATATACAATCTCACGCGGACGGACGAAAAGAACGGAAGAAAAACCTTAAAAAGTTACGATGGGAATATGTGCTGCAACGTGTGCGTATGTGCAGGAAACAATTTACGACGGAGCCGCGGCATTACCTTTGCATAATATATTATGATTATACGTATATAGTAGCTAATATTCATCCTCGTCGGGCGGCTGTGGTGCGGTGGCGACGTCTGGTAAGTTATTTTATCGCGGGCGGGTCAGCGGCAATACGACAAAACGTCCGCCTATTTTTTTATTTATTCATTCGTTTTGCCGGTCGTCGCGTACACCTCATACTCAATACGACTTTAATCGTCGGTAGTATACGTACACCGCAGGTATAGACCAATACAACTATATGTATCGTTATCGAATTTCGGGATCTGCACGGCGTGCGACGGCGTCGGCGGCGGCGGCGACTCTGGAGGCAATGGACATAATATCGGGTCCCTTTGACGCACACGCACACAACTGCACAAGTGTAATATAATATACAGGGTGATTCTCCATGTACGTTCACCCCATTTTTCTTCTCCGATGACGCAGTTGTTCAAAATCTGATTTTTGTAAAAAAAAAAAACAGAAGCTTGTACCGCCACAGCATGCACTGTTTAAGTGGTACGGAAAATCTCAAGAATTCGAAAAAATCGTCTTTAAGCGTACCTGCGTATTTAAAAATTCCAAAACTCAAAATCTGTATGATTCTGTTATTTAACGAAAAATAGTACTGATCGTGTTCGGTGAATCACCCTGTACTGAAGCACGTGGGTGTGCGAGTGTGTATGTGCGCGCGCGTCTTGGATCATCTGCAACGAGCGGCGTCTACTTCTGATGCGAGACCGCGATATATGTATATATACACATAAAATAAAGGGGAAAATCACTTTTTATGTGTCTGCGGATACGCGTTTGTGTTTTACCTGGTAATCGACGTGGCGGGACGGGCGCCTGCGCTGCAATATATAATGTATACCTACGACTAAGCGTGAGATCCGTTTGCGTTTTTTTTTTTTCCTTCTCTTCTGCCCCGTTTACGTTTTCCGCCGTAGTAAGTACCGCGCGAGTTTTCTCGTAAACACGCTGCATAGAACAAAACAAACCTTATTATATTATATTGTATATATCGTAAAAAATAATGTGGGTACGATTATTTTTGTACGTAAATCGCGGACGACGGCCGGCGAGCGTGGAGGGCGAAAAAAAAATTTAATAACACTACTGTGAACGTCGTGATGAGATGGTAGCCGGGCGTGAAAAAAAAATAGTTATTACACATTAGATACACTTGCGGAGTTGCGGCGCAAACCTGACAACCGGAACAATTCTTCGCAGTGGCCGCGGCGGTTTCCTATGTGTAGGTACGTCACATACACACATGGGTGGTGTACCTATGTATTATATACGCGTGCGCATATGTGTGCGTGTTATGTATGTATATATTATTTATATACACACACTCCGAGCGTCTCGCGACTACGGCTGCGCATGAGCATATCCGTTTCAGGTTAATTAAAAACGAGTTAAAACGAAGTCGGCGAAAAGAAAAAAAACCAAACGCGTATAAAACATTTAATGACCACCGCTGAATAAAATAACAATATATATGTGTCACTGTTGGCTCGTACATTTCATATGTGTGTGTGACTTGTGTTGTATATAAATGTGCATGCTCGGTGTGTTGCACCGCAGTTAATAGACTTGGGCGCGTAAACGGAGTTCATCTTCTCCTTCGCCACACATGCACAGATGCGAGATATATTACATTTTTTTAACTTTTCACTGCGCCACTCCGTTCAAAACGGATGCATTGTTTTTAAATGGACGACGTGTTCGGGAAATGCACATTTCGTCATGCGTGGCTTAATAGTATATAAATGCATGGCGATTGCCAACCGCGTCGCGGTCAGCCAATACCTCAGACAATATACAATAGATATTTTTATTTTCTCATTATAATATATCACACAATCTGTAAGCAATCGTTTTGTCATTTTGAAGATTAATAAATTCTATATTAGATAGTCAGGATGAGTATCAATTAAAGAAACACATCGATCGATGGAATGTAGCGGCGCTGAGTGTACTTATATATATATATGTAGTTAAATTTATTCGACTGTAAATCAACGCAACTGCACCATTTTCATTTTAAACAGCATCTGTAGAGATACTGAAAAATCGGATAATATAGGTTTGTAATGCGGATGAATAGCTTGGAATGATTTGAGTGGAAAAGATTGTAGATGGTTTTGACGTCGTTTATAGAACAGTGGTAATGGATTGGTAGGTAATTTATGGAGTGCGCTATAATAGGTATTTAGGTATTTATAACGAAGAAAGATGCTTTAAACATTTTGATGAAAGCGTTTAAAGTCGCCGGAATGTTTGGCGAAGTCTCTAAGTTTGTAACAAGTAATGAAGACTTGGATAATCTCCTGATGCAGATTGAATACATTGTTTCAAAAGAACTTTCAAGGGATTTAAAATAGTATTTTCTTAACCTTATTAATGAGAATATAATAAACTATAATTGCTTACAAACATGTCTATCTGACTAAATATTTTGATCTTAAAAAAACAATTATAATTTACAAATTATTATTTCGTTTCTCAAGACATTATTCTTGTACAGTACCTGGTTCACGCCTTCATGGTAATTGAATCACTTTGTATAAATATTATATATCCTACATCATAATGTAGCCTACACGCATTTATACATATATTCTACCGTCACATTATAACACTACTACTACATATTATATTATTCTTCAGGAATGCACGTAATATAACGATCTATAGTGTTCAAAAAATGTTCACGATTATGTTGTGACAAGATATATATTATATTATAGAGTGTGTTAATATTATATATTAAACAGTTATCGATCGGTCTGTGATACGCGACAATAAGTACCAACTCATCTCCCTCCCCGCCCCAAGGAGTAGATTATTTTCAAATCGTGTCGTTTCAAACGGATTATAAATAGCGTTAAATTACTGTTGTACAAAGAATTTAGAATAAGATCCATATAATATAATTATATACAAAGCGGACGGCTCATTCATTATTTATAAATAATATATAGGTAACCGTAGTCTATACATAATTATTTCAAGTGAACAATCCACTTATAAGTGAATTGTATATTATAATATATTAATAAATATTTATACATTAACGCTCCAGATTGAAATACAAAAAATACTCAGTCTAAAAAGAGAGATAACGACATTTTGGATTCTTTTTTTTTTTTTAATATTAATTTAACGAAATGTTACAATTGTTTAAACATAATATATAATTAAATATAATACTGCCAAACAGATAAACGATTTAACGTAGCAAAATACTTACATATTAAGACATTAAGTAATTATTAATTATCATATAATATTTTATAATAAATTAATACCGATAGGTTTAATAAATTATTGCCAAAAATAAATCTTATATCATATTATACAGTAATGTTATTTCACAAACTATTACTACATGTTATTAACTTATATATACAATCTTAAGTTAAATTGTAACGTACCATAAAATATATGTGAATAGATTCATAATATAAAAAGTTTAAAATGATTTTAAATGTTTTAAAAATTGTATTATGTTTGACAAATAATAATGTACGAAGTTTAAGTATGAATAATTTATATGAAAATAATTTTCCCTAATTACATCAAAATAACTAAAATGACTATTTTAACAACTTTTCGTTTAACTATCCAATTTCCATTTGAACTTGAAATATCTATAAAAAAAAATATTTCACATGATACTTTTAGTTAGCTCTATGAACAACTTATAAGGAACCTTAAGTATTTTACTGAACTATCAAACATTTTTAATCACAAACAATAATTTTAAATTTCTATAAATAGCACAAAAAAAGCCAAAATATTTTGAAAATTCAACTCATGCCTAGAAAATTCTTAATGCTTACATAAGTATTCTTAGAAAAATTCAAGACTACAGTTATTCGTATTTGAATTACAACAAAAAAAAAAAAACAAACAAAATAAATATTATTGTCTATATAATCGGTCTTGCACACAAATTCCAGCTTTTTCCGATGATTTTGAAAAGTTCTTGCTGAGCTTCTACTGCTTCGAAAAGTATATAATAGCAGACACACAAAAAAAATAATTACTATATTCAAACAATCCTTAAAGATACCGTCAAGACTACCTTTATATATTTTAAACATAATTAGTCTAGCTGAAGATGACGTTTTAATATACTTTTTATTTAGAATTTACTGACGAGTAGTCATACAGTACAAAAACTATAAAGGTATTTAAATTAGATTATTAATGAATACATTATTATAACCAATGATTGTAAACAATTATAACATCGTCTCGCAGCAATAGTATGTATACAATACCTGTATTTTTTGAACAATAAATAAATATTGTTCAAGAATGTTTAATATTAAAGATAGTATGTACAAAACTGCAGTTAAGTAAACGCGTACATAAAAGTGAGGTTGTTTTTTTTTTTGTCGTTTCTATTGATTGAAATGTTTTTAAAACCAGGATTTTTTACTCGTCATTGTTGTTCTAAAACAAAAAAAAACACTTATTCGTTATGAATGGGGACCTCTACAGCAGATCGTATCACATACAGCGCGTTGCCGGTGAACGGAAGGGTGAGAACCGATCGAAAGAAGAAATTATATACCCTCTTCTTTTATTGATAAATATCTCCTGATATGGTGGACGTGAAACATGTACCTCGCAGCAGTAGATGAAGATGTTCATAGCGGTACCACTCATCACTCGCATCTATCTATATTATATCTTTTTGTATACGTATAAGTACTAGGTATATAAGTAAAGACGTCTGTACCGCTTGCGCAAAGGATTTACGACAACGACCAATAAAATATGGCAATTAATTGATATTAGTTTTTCAAACAAATATACAATAATATACTTAATATTATACGTACAGGGTATATCAGAAATAACTAACGAATGCAGCTAATAATTAACAATGTGAAACATGTTTTGATTTTCGTTTTATTTTTTAAATATGTATAGTATTTACAATAATAATATTAATTCAAAATTTTTTAAAAAATTTTTAGAATAAAAGTAATTAAATCTGTAAATTATCTATGTTACACCCTATATATATATACATAATGTATGGTGTAATCATAAAATCACATCTACCGGTTTTTTTATGTTTTTTTAAAATTACAGACACGATGTAAAATGATTATAGTCGTACATTTTTAAAACCAAGATTACTCAATAAATTTGGCTTTCGATGTAAATTGTTTTGGAGCCATTACACTTGTTTTAAGATTGGTTTATAAAATACTAAAAAAAAAAAAACACTAAAGGTAGACAGTGCACGGTTAACGGGTAAACTTAAACGATGAGATTGGTATGCTGCTACACATACACAATTCAGGGATATAATCTTATGTATTTGATATATATTTATAGGCACGGAGGTAACGATGATTTTTGAAAACATTGAAATAAATCTTTTTGTATTTAAAAGTAAGGAATTTACTCACACATGATACCTATTACAATCTATATTATTTTCAAAATATATATATACCTATAAATAAATGCATTGATAAGCCATAAGTATAATAAACAATAGACTTGATCATAAAAAAAAGAAAATATTTTAAAAAATAAGTACACCCATTATAGAATGTAGCTGAATATAATATCTGACTAGATATAATAAGTTATAATTATTTTATAAATTTGAGTATTAAAATTTACAAGTACTGCAATAGCAAATAAATTAAACTTATAAAAAAAAATCAAAAATTATTTTGTTAAATATAGATATAAATCTATCTCAAATTACAGCTCCATGTCTCAACGAGAATAATATAATAATACAATATAGGTACCTAGATAACATATTGTTATTCATGCAACTTAATTACAATCCACAATGTGAGTTCAAGTAGAGAAAATGATATAATCAGACTAGATGTCTATAAATATAATAACCATCTGGATATAATATCTAACTGTTAATCGACAAAATGGTTTTTTGCTTTAATCATAAATGCGCTACTTTGTAAGCATGGTTATTTTATTTAAATGTTTATAGTAGAGTTTCAGTTCTACGAGGTGAACCCAGTATTTAATTTATAGTTACATAAATATAACTCATTGGTATTTCGAATATTTTAATAATATGAAACCATAAAAGTATTTCAAAATAATACAACGCCAACATTTCCGTCGAAAAAGCATTGTTATTGTTTGTTTTTTCTTAATATTTACAAAAAAAAACTTCTCGACCGTCCCTAACAATATAACCAACGTGTTATTACGTAGCGAATTTCTCAGTGTAGATGAATGTTAACTCACCGGTATGGCGTGATGTATATAATGTATATTGGTATAATTGAAAACTGGGCGTTGAAGAGAGCATCAAACGTGTTATTAATAATATAATCTAGGCTCGAAAACCGTATGTCTTTACACAATGCTTTGACGTCATCGGTACTTTGATAAAAAAAAAAAAAAAAAACGATTAAGATTTCAAACGTAAATTAAACGAAAAATTAAATATAGTTATACGAGAGAATAAGAATATAATTAAATAAAAATAACTATTACTAAACAAAAAATATTTTCATATAAATAATTTACGCCTTCGTGCGCTGTATACAATTATGTTCAATCGGCTCATATTTTTTCTTTTCATAATCGATTGAAAATAAAAATCTATAGCTATATTTCCAATCATTTGGAAATTCCGCGTTGAAAAAAACGCTACAGCTAATAATATTTTCATGTTACAATACAGATTTAGGGATTGAGCGTGTATGCTTGTGTAGCACTAAACGTACTAAACATAATTTACTAAACTAGTGAAATTTTGAGCACCCACTGGGAGTAAGAGAAACATAAATACAAGTGATTTACTAAAATAAATTATCAGATGCAGTATTAATATATTAAACACATATAGAACTACAGAAGCATAATATATTATTTAATTTATAACATTAAAATTTAGACTATTGTTAACTAATAGTTACCACTCATCACGCACCGATTTCACAACTTCAAAACCGACTGCGTCAGGCGCGTTATATATGTTAATAAGTCGCGTGTTTGCGAAGACTTGAAATTACACTCATACACTCATACAGCCAAATATATATATATATATATAATAGTTCGTATACATAATCGTAGCTGACGACGTGACGAACTACTGCAAACGTAAAACATTGCAAAGTCAATACCACGAAGGACGTAGATACTTTTTCGAATACGTGTATATAGTTACCGGTATGATACATCGTACAACTTCTCATAATACTGTTGTCGTCGTTGAACTTGCGTCGACTTACCAATATTTTCTTTTAATTTTTTTATGTTCATTGGAATTAGTTGTTTCAATACACTTGGTATTATCACGATGTTACGAAAATTAACAGATTGTAATATAAGTGATAACAGTTAACAGATTATCTAACCATGTGATATAATGAATAATTTAATAAGAAATCCGGAAGAAAATAATTAAAGGGCAATAATGCCTTTGGTAATGAGTGTGTTTAGTACCGTGGAGAGAAGGGAGATAACAGATAAGAGAATTGATTAATGATCGTAAATTAGAAAAAACCTGGAAAATGTGTCGGTAAATTGTTCTGTATGACTGTATGTGAGTCTCGTTTGGTAACTTCTGCGTAAGATTTGTATCAATATTTTTTATATCATACAAAACTATTGAACATTTGACATTTTTTTTTTTTATCAGAAATCGGTTGTCAACCAGACTTAATTTTAGTATTTGATATTTTTTCAACATAATTAAAATATTATATTCCATATAGTCGTAGGTACTTTGAATTACATTCATAACTTATAAATTAAATAATTATTACTTATTTATTTTAATAATAACAAATACTCGAAATATTCTTATGAATTTTGTTTTTTCGGGAAATCATTGTTATAAAAATATAGTTAAACTCACACAGTTATTGATCAGATGCTCGCTCGTTACACATTACATTCGATATTCGATGTACTACTTAGTAGTATTTGGTTCATAGTATTAATGATGATAATCTAAGCTTATTATAGCTCCCAAAGGTGATAAACAAAAAAAAAAAAACACACATCGCCTTAGTCATTATACTTACAATTATCGCTTCGCTCAGAATCTAAAATACCTAGGTTTAGAACTATTGGTGTAAATAATTTTAATGCTTATTAATAAAAAAAAAACACTTTTAGTTGAAAAGAGATGTGTAAACAAGTACTTTGTGGTCTAGGCTATAACATTAAAATATAGAATTTAATTTAAAAATCAAATAATGATTGATCAAGACATTAAATATTAACTAATACATAAATAAATAAGAGCAAAGTACGAAATATGTATTAGAATTTTATATAAGACAATACGAAAGCGCCTACCATCAAGACAATTGACTCGAATTTAGTTATACACTTATAATAAATATTTATTTTATTTTAAGTATATGGATTACCTACGTAAAATAATATTATGTAGTTCATCATTATATTATAATGTAGGTGTAACAATATAAAGCGGTACCTAACCGCGATGGTGTAATGCGTCTAAGTATGTCAAAGCGCGTCACCAACGTCTATCGACGTAATATGTGATTGACAATAACAGCTATCCTCGTAGTCCTCGACTCATCGTTATACCTACCACATTCATGGTAACCACGAACGATCACATATTCACATGAACTGATCGTATATTATTTTATTTAAATATTTTAAATGTCGTTTGCACCCCAGCCGGTGTTTCGCAATCGAGTTATAAATGTAAGGTAGGTAGGTATTAAAAAAAAATGTGGAAATTTATTCGTTTTGGTTATAAATGTATAAGTCTTAGACATTTTAACTGAAGACACATAGAGTTCAAACTTTAATGCAAAAAATTGTACTAAATAGATACGTATTACTTACTCATTATTATTATTGGAGTTTCATATTTTTATATTGTAACATAAATGAGTAATAAGTTTCTTTTTTATTTAAGTAGGTACATTTTTTATATAAATTCAAAGTCTCTATGACTCCATACTGTATTGTAATAACCCATAAATAAACAATAATATATTTATATGTAGGTATAGGTGACGGTTTGTTGGATTTTTAATTATTTGATTTGTCGCGTATATGATCACACCGGAATATAGTTTAGCCGGTTGGAGATGTGATGAACTCATCAAACAGAATGTAAAGAAAACTAACATCAAATGTTCTAAATAGAAATACAAAAATCTATGGATTATCGCAAAGAATGTGTGTACATTATAAAAGATAATGTAAGGTCAGAAAGGCTGTAATTCAGGTAAACCTTGAACTTTTGTCCTCTATACAGAAAAATGTTTTTCAGTAAGAAGTAGATAAATTGGTTAAAATTCCCTTATTGTTACAATTTCATTGATAAGGTAGGTAGGTAAATACTAAATATTATGTGATATAAATGCGCGTGTTTAACGTTTTTGAAACATTAGTTTTACATAAATAATAATTTTTCGGCTCGTCGAGTCTTAAATTAAAAAAATAAATAAATAAACAAGTAAAACCTAACCGTGGGAATGAAACGTGCCCAGAACAATTAACAACACAGAATCTACAAAAGCTGTACGCCTGCTCATCATATTACTGTGTTACGATTTGTGGATATTTACTCGAGAACGGTAAAGTTATAAGAAGTCTATGATTATAACACTTCCGCGGGCGATGGAACATTTGTGTACTGTATACGTGTGTGTCGAATTCGATCATCGCGATCGCCGAGTTCTAGACGATAACGACCGCGCGATCTACCGCAGTCGTTTGTAATCCTTCCGATGTTTACGTAAGCGCATCAGCCGTCACTGTCTCGTCTTCGTCGCTGCGTAGCGCTGCTGTAACCGAGTTTCGCAGTTTATGCATTTGAATCGATTTTTTCGGGTTTCGACTTGGGCCAATCAACGGAGTTAGCATTTAAGACTATACTTACATAGTTACGTGTAAAGATTATATATTTTTTTAATAACCACCGGCCAATGGCGGATAGCGGAAAACAAATAAATCGATTTAGGTACCTAAATGGAGAACACATTAATTTATTGGTGTCTGCGTTGATTGTACGTTAGACTAT
The DNA here is from genome assembly GCF_003676215.2 of Rhopalosiphum maidis. NCBI lineage: Eukaryota > Metazoa > Arthropoda > Insecta > Hemiptera > Aphididae > Rhopalosiphum > Rhopalosiphum maidis. The sequence goes on along the minus strand of NC_040877.1, from coordinate 52,948,873 downwards.
TCTATGTATTCCATCTTTTAAACTATCATTTTTCTGGAATTTAATGTTGACATAATATTATTCAGTTTTCGGTTTCTTTATGTTTTACACTATTCAATTATAGCAATAATACTTTTCAACGTGCAGTTTTATTATTTCTACCATTTTAGATGATACACTGTGTAACGACCACGGTTGTGTACACGGTACAGTAAACCGTGATTACCACGTGGCAATTGCAGATAGAACGTGAATCGTAGTCCGTGAGCCACAAAAACCGATGATGTCGATGCATCTACAAACGGTTTCGTTGTGTGCGTGTTCCGCGGCCGTCCCTGTTACGTGCAAAATACCACGCACGGGTACACACAATAATATTATACTCGACAATGTTGTGTACACAAACGTCGCAGACAATTTATTTATTGCAATAGTAATAATAAAAAAAAGTTACTCAAATGCGATAGTTCCCTGGCAGAACATAATTTATGGTATATGAACGGGACTCGGGGTAATTCAAATCAAAAGATTCTGCATTCCGAAATATATATTATTATTTACCGGACCGCAGCGATGAGTTGCATAAAGTCAGTGCACAGTGACCGCACGGCGGCTATACGGATCCGCACGGAACTGCGCTCACGTGGCGATCGTTTTCTATTGGCAGAGGAGAGGACACGCGAATACGACGACCATCCGCGGGACGCGTGTCATCGGGGTGTCGAGGTGTCGGCAATAAATTGACGGACACGTGCGAATATCATCGGACTACAACGGCGGCAGAGTCGCACGGGCAAGGACGAGCGGAAAACCGGACCGTTGACCGTCGGCAACGGACCACACAAAATACTATATAAAGCATATACACATAATACGTTAAACGATTGTTTTAGTTTGAAATATTTCTTGTTCATCAAAACGTGATGTATTGAATTTTATTTTTATAAATAAATGCGCTACTGAGTACATCGGTGTACAACTAAGAGTGTTCAGTATCTCTGTATGGTATTTATGGTTTACACATTTCTGTTGATTTTTTATCAATATATAAAAAAAACTTTAATGATATTTTAAAGTAACAAATAATTATAAGGTAAATATACCAAATAAGTAATGATAAATGAACATACAAATACAACTGATAACATTTATAATAAAAAAAAAATATATATATATATATTTTTATCAATTTATTTTAAAATTTTATACTTGATTGAATTATCTAACATAGTAAATATATTAAATCAGTCACCAAAATGGTTATTAATTTATTATAGTATTTCTATATAAACAAATTGATATTAGTTTTCTTATTTATATTCTATTTAAGAGTTTCTCAACCTGGAGGTCAGGATTGCGTTGGATGGGTGATAAATAATAAAACTCTGATATACGAAATACACATATTGGTCAAAATATGGATTACCAACGATAAAATGCAAATTTATACTTATTAAAAAAAAAAGGGGGCGTCGCGAAATAATTAAGCGTACTTTAGATCTATATTGTGAGTCCCTAGACTAAAAAGGGTGAAAAACGCTGATCTACTTCCTAAGCTACTCATATCTCTAACCGGCTCGACAATATTCCAGCATGATGATGTATGAAACAAATCAAACAAACAAAAATAACACAAAGCTAATATTAAGTCGATTTGAAAGTTAAGCATAATCACGATAAATTAAATATATAAGTAATCTAAAAAAACTTTTTTGAAAACAATCGTTATGGCAGTGAAAGATTTGTAGTGGCCAAACAAAAAAAAATAAAATAATCCAGATTTTTACATTACATATAAAGATGGCCTCGGGCCCTGCGTATTTTTTGACGTTTTTCACCAAAAAAACTAAATATACGTATTTTTAAGATGGAAGCGTACACGCGATGACTCCAAAAACGTGGTAGCGGGTACAAGGGACCGTCGGACCTGCCGTCTATATCAAAAAATTTCTTAAAATTCAAATTTTAACCACCCAAGTACGGTAAAAACCACTTTTTTGAAAAAAACTCGTATGCAAGTTTTCGTGGTGAAGGATTTGTTTTTCGACTCTGAAACCTTACACGCATCGTCAGACGGGTTGTCGAAACGGTTTGCGCGCAAAAACAAACGAAATAATCGATATTTTTTTTTTATACTACGGCCGCCCACGGCCCCTGCGTATTTTTTTACGTTTTTCACCAAAAAAACTAAATATACGTATTTTTAAGATGGAAGCGTACACGCGATGACTCCAAAAACGTGGTAGCGGGTACAAGGGACCGTCGAACCTGCCGTCTATATAAAAAATTTCCGAAAATTCAAATTTTAACCACCCAAGTACGGTAAAAACCACTTTTTTGAAAAAAAGTCGTATGCAAGTTTTCGTGGTGAAGGATTTGTTTTTCGACTCTGAAACCTTACACGCATCGTCAGACGGGTAGTCGAAACGGTTTGCGCGCAAAAACAAACGAAATAATTGTTATTTTTTTTTTATACTCCGGCCGCCCACGGCCCCTGCGTGTTTTTTGACGTTTTTCACCAAAAAAACTAAATATACGTATTTTTAAGATGGAAGCGTACACGCGATGACTCCAAAAACGTGGTAGCGGGTACAAGGGACCGTCGGACCTGCCGTCTATATCAAAAAATTTCCGAAAATTCAAATTTTAACCACCCAAGTACGGTAAAAACCACTTTTTTGAAAAAAACTCGTATGCAAGTTTTCGTGGTGAAGGATTTGTTTTTCGACTTTGAAACCTTACACGCATCGTCAGACGGGTAGTCGAAACGGTTTGCGCGCAAAAAAAAACGAAATAATCGATATTTTTTTTTTTATACTGCGGCCGCCCACGGCCCCTGCGTCTTTTTTTACGTTTTTCACCAAAAAAACTAAATATACGTATTTTTAAGATGGAAGCGTACACGCGATGACTCCAAAACCGTGGTAGCGGGTACAAGGGACCGTCGGACCTGCCGTCTATATAAAAAATTTCCGAAAATTCAAATTTTAACCACCCAAGTACGGTAAAAACCACTTTTTTGAAAAAAACTCGTATGCAAGTTTTCGTGGTGAAGGATTTGTTTTTCGACTCTGAAACCTTACACGCATCGTCAGACGGGTTGTCGAAACGGTTTGCGCGCAAAAAAAAACGAAATAATCGATATTTTTTTTTTATACTACTGCCGCCCACGGCCCCTGCGTATTTTTTTACGTTTTTCACCAAAAAAACTAAATATACGTATTTTTAAGATGGAAGCGTACACGCGATGACTCCAAAACCGTGGTAGCGGGTACAAGGGACCGTCGGACCTGCCGTCTATATAAAAAATTTCCGAAAATTCAAATTTTAACCACCCAAGTACGGTAAAAACCACTTTTTTGAAAAAAAGTCGTATGCAAGTTTTCGTGGTGAAGGATTTGTTTTTCGACTCTGAAACCTTACACGCATCGTCAGACGGGTTGTCGAAACGGTTTGCGCGCAAAAAAAACGAAATAACCGATATTTTTTTTTATACTGCGGCCGCCCACGGCCCCTGCGTGTTTTTTGACGTTTTTCACCAAAAAAACTAAATATACGTATTTTTAAGATGGAACCGTACACGCGATGACTCCAAAAACGTGGTAGCGGGTACAAGGGACCGTCGGACCTGCCGTCTATATCAAAAAATTTCTTAAAATTCAAATTTTAACCACCCAAGTACGGTAAAAACCACTTTTTTGAAAAAAACTCGTATGCAAGTTTTCGTGGTGAAGGATTTGTTTTTCGACTCTGAAACCTTACACGCATCGTCAGACGGGTTGTCGAAACGGTTTGCGCGCAAAAACAAACGAAATAATCGATATTTTTTTTTTATACTACGGCCGCCCACGGCCCCTGCGTATTTTTTTACGTTTTTCACCAAAAAAACTAAATATACGTATTTTTAAGATGGAAGCGTACACGCGATGACTCCAAAAACGTGGTAGCGGGTACAAGGGACCGTCGAACCTGCCGTCTATATAAAAAATTTCCGAAAATTCAAATTTTAACCACCCAAGTACGGTAAAAACCACTTTTTTGAAAAAAAGTCGTATGCAAGTTTTCGTGGTGAAGGATTTGTTTTTCGACTCTGAAACCTTACACGCATCGTCAGACGGGTAGTCGAAACGGTTTGCGCGCAAAAACAAACGAAATAATTGTTATTTTTTTTTTATACTCCGGCCGCCCACGGCCCCTGCGTGTTTTTTGACGTTTTTCACCAAAAAAACTAAATATACGTATTTTTAAGATGGAAGCGTACACGCGATGACTCCAAAAACGTGGTAGCGGGTACAAGGGACCGTCGGACCTGCCGTCTATATCAAAAAATTTCCGATAATTCAAATTTTAACCACCCAAGTACGGTAAAAACCACTTTTTTGAAAAAAACTCGTATGCAAGTTTTCGTGGTGAAGGATTTGTTTTTCGACTTTGAAACCTTACACGCATCGTCAGACGGGTAGTCGAAACGGTTTGCGCGCAAAAAAAAACGAAATAATCGATATTTTTTTTTTATACTGCGGCCGCCCACGGCCCCTGCGTCTTTTTTTACGTTTTTCACCAAAAAAACTAAATATACGTATTTTTAAGATGGAAGCGTACACGCGATGACTCCAAAACCGTGGTAGCGGGTACAAGGGACCGTCGGACCTGCCGTCTATATAAAAAATTTCCGAAAATTCAAATTTTAACCACCCAAGTACGGTAAAAACCACTTTTTTGAAAAAAAGTCGTATGCAAGTTTTCGTGGTGAAGGATTTGTTTTTCGACTCTGAAACCTTACACGCATCGTCAGACGGGTTGTCGAAACGGTTTGCGCGCAAAAAAAAACGAAATAATCGATATTTTTTTTTTATACTACTGCCGCCCACGGCCCCTGCGTATTTTTTTACGTTTTTCACCAAAAAAACTAAATATACGTATTTTTAAGATGGAAGCGTACACGCGATGACTCCAAAACCGTGGTAGCGGGTACAAGGGACCGTCGGAACTGCCGTCTATATAAAAAATTTCCGAAAATTCAAATTTTAACCACCCAAGTACGGTAAAAACCACTTTTTTGAAAAAAAGTCGTATGCAAGTTTTCGTGGTGAAGGATTTGTTTTTCGACTCTGAAACCTTACACGCATCGTCAGACGGGTAGTCGAAACGGTTTGCGCGCAAAAACAAACGAAATAATTGTTATTTTTTTTTTATACTCCGGCCGCCCACGGCCCCTGCGTGTTTTTTGACGTTTTTCACCAAAAAAACTAAATATACGTATTTTTAAGATGGAAGCGTACACGCGATGACTCCAAAAACGTGGTAGCGGGTACAAGGGACCGTCGGACCTGCCGTCTATATCAAAAAATTTCCGAAAATTCAAATTTTAACCACCCAAGTACGGTAAAAACCACTTTTTTGAAAAAAACTCGTATACAAGTTTTCGTTGTGAAGGATTTGTTTTTCGACTCTGAAACCTTACACGCATCGTCAGACGGGTTGTCGAAACGGTTTGCGCGCAAAAAAAACGAAATAACCGATATTTTTTTTTTATACTACGGCCGCCCACGGCCCCTGCCTGTTTTTTGACGTTTTTCACCAAAAAAACTAAATATACGTATTTTTAAGATGGAAGCGTACACGCGATGACTCCAAAAACGTGGTAGCGGGTACAAGGGACCGTCGGACCTACCGTCTATATCAAAAAATTTCCGAAAATTCAAATTTTAACCACCCAAGTACGGTAAAAACCACTTTTTTGAAAAAAACTCGTATGCAAGTTTTCGTTGTGAAGGATTTGTTTTTCGACTCTGAAACCTTACACGCATCGTCAGACGGGTTGTAGAAACGGTTTGCGCGCAAAAAAAACGAAATAACCGATATTTTTTTTTTATACTACGGCCGCCCACGGCCCCTGCCTGTTTTTTGACGTTTTTCACCAAAAAAACTAAATATACGTATTTTTAAGATGGAGCGTACACGCGATGACTCCAAAAACGTGGTAGCGGGTACAAGGGACCGTCGGACCTACCGTCTATATCAAAAAATTTCCGAAAATTCAAATTTTAACCACCCAAGTACGGTAAAAACCACTTTTTTGAAAAAAACTCGTATGCAAGTTTTCGTTGTGAAGGATTTGTTTTTCGACTCTGAAACCTTACACGCATCGTCAGACGGGTAGTCGAAACGGTTTGCGCGCAAAAACAAACGAAATAATCGATATTTTTTTTTTATACTACGGCCGCCCACGGCCCCTGCGTATTTTTTTACGTTTTTCACCAAAAAAACTAAATATACGTATTTTTAAGATGGAAGCGTACACGCGATGACTCCAAAACCGTGGTAGCGGGTACAAGGGACCGTCGGACCTGCCGTCTATATAAAAAATTTCCGAAAATTCAAATTTTAACCACCCAAGTACGGTAAAAACCACTTTTTTGAAAAAAAGTCGTATGCAAGTTTTCGTGGTGAAGGATTTGTTTTTCGACTCTGAAACCTTACACGCATCGTCAGACGGGTTGTCGAAACGGTTTGCGCGCAAAAAAAAACGAAATAATCGATATTTTTTTTTTATACTACTGCCGCCCACGGCCCCTGCGTATTTTTTTACGTTTTTCACCAAAAAAACTAAATATACGTATTTTTAAGATGGAAGCGTACACGCGATGACTCCAAAACCGTGGTAGCGGGTACAAGGGACCGTCGGAACTGCCGTCTATATAAAAAATTTCCGAAAATTCAAATTTTAACCACCCAAGTACGGTAAAAACCACTTTTTTGAAAAAAAGTCGTATGCAAGTTTTCGTGGTGAAGGATTTGTTTTTCGACTCTGAAACCTTACACGCATCGTCAGACGGGTAGTCGAAACGGTTTGCGCGCAAAAACAAACGAAATAATTGTTATTTTTTTTTTATACTCCGGCCGCCCACGGCCCCTGCGTGTTTTTTGACGTTTTTCACCAAAAAAACTAAATATACGTATTTTTAAGATGGAAGCGTACACGCGATGACTCCAAAAACGTGGTAGCGGGTACAAGGGACCGTCGGACCTGCCGTCTATATCAAAAAATTTCCGAAAATTCAAATTTTAACCACCCAAGTACGGTAAAAACCACTTTTTTGAAAAAAACTCGTATACAAGTTTTCGTTGTGAAGGATTTGTTTTTCGACTCTGAAACCTTACACGCATCGTCAGACGGGTAGTCGAAACGGTTTGCGCGCAAAAACAAACGAAATAATCGATATTTTTTTTTTATACTACGGCCGCCCACGGCCCCTGCGTATTTTTTTACGTTTTTCACCAAAAAAACTAAATATACGTATTTTTAAGATGGAAGCGTACACGCGATGACTCCAAAAACGTGGTAGCGGGTACAAGGGACCGTCGGACCTGCCGTCTATATCAAAAAATTTCCGATAATTCAAATTTTAACCACCCAAGTACGGTAAAAACCACTTTTTTGAAAAAAACTCGTATGCAAGTTTTCGTGGTGAAGGATTTGTTTTTCGACTCTGAAACCTTACACGCATCGTCAGACGGGTTGTAGAAACGGTTTGCGCGCAAAAAAAACGAAATAACCGATATTTTTTTTTTATACTACGGCCGCCCACGGCCCCTGCGTGTTTTTTGACGTTTTTCACCAAAAAAACTAAATATACGTATTTTTAAGATGGAAGCGTACACGCGATGACTCCAAAAACGTGGTAGCGGGTACAAGGGACCGTCGGACCTACCGTCTATATCAAAAAATTTCCGAAAATTCAAATTTTAACCACCCAAGTACGGTAAAAACCACTTTTTTGAAAAAAAGTCGTATGCAAGTTTTCGTGGTGAAGGATTTGTTTTTCGACTCTGAAACCTTACACGCATCGTCAGACGGGTAGTCGAAACGGTTTGCGCGCAAAAACAAACGAAATAATTGTTATTTTTTTTTTATACTCCGGCCGCCCACGGCCCCTGCGTGTTTTTTGACGTTTTTCACCAAAAAAACTAAATATACGTATTTTTAAGATGGAAGCGTACACGCGATGACTCCAAAAACGTGGTAGCGGGTACAAGGGACCGTCGGACCTGCCGTCTATATCAAAAAATTTCCGAAAATTCAAATTTTAACCACCCAAGTACGGTAAAAACCACTTTTTTGAAAAAAACTCGTATACAAGTTTTCGTTGTGAAGGATTTGTTTTTCGACTCTGAAACCTTACACGCATCGTCAGACGGGTTGTCGAAACGGTTTGTGCGCAAAAAAAACGAAATAACCGATATTTTTTTTTATACTACGGCCGCCCACGGCCCCTGCGTGTTTTTTGACGTTTTTCACCAAAAAAACTAAATATACGTATTTTTAAGATGGAAGCGTACACGCGATGACTCCAAAAACGTGGTAGCGGGTACAAGGGACCGTCGGACCTACCGTCTATATCAAAAAATTTCCGAAAATTCAAATTTTAACCACCCAAGTACGGTAAAAACCACTTTTTTGAAAAAAACTCGTATGCAAGTTTTCGTTGTGAAGGATTTGTTTTTCGACTCTGAAACCTTACACGCATCGTCAGACGGGTTGTAGAAACGGTTTGCGCGCAAAAAAAACGAAATAACCGATATTTTTTTTTTATACTACGGCCGCCCACGGCCCCTGCCTGTTTTTTGACGTTTTTCACCAAAAAAACTAAATATACGTATTTTTAAGATGGAGCGTACACGCGATGACTCCAAAAACGTGGTAGCGGGTACAAGGGACCGTCGGACCTACCGTCTATATCAAAAAATTTCCGAAAATTCAAATTTTAACCACCCAAGTACGGTAAAAACCACTTTTTTGAAAAAAACTCGTATGCAAGTTTTCGTTGTGAAGGATTTGTTTTTCGACTCTGAAACCTTACACGCATCGTCAGACGGGTTGTCGAAACGGTTTGCGCGCAAAAACAAACGAAATAATCGATATTTTTTTTTTATACTACGGCCGCCCACGGCCCCTGCGTATTTTTTTACGTTTTTCACCAAAAAAACTAAATATACGTATTTTTAAGATGGAAGCGTACACGCGATGACTCCAAAAACGTGGTAGCGGGTACAAGGGACCGTCGGACCTGCCGTCTATATCAAAAAATTTCCGATAATTCAAATTTTAACCACCCAAGTACGGTAAAAACCACTTTTTTGAAAAAAACTCGTATGCAAGTTTTCGTGGTGAAGGATTTGTTTTTCGACTCTGAAACCTTACACGCATCGTCAGACGGGTTGTCGAAACGGTTTGCGCGCAAAAACAAACGAAATAATCAATATTTTTTTTTTATACTACGGCCGCCCACGGCCCCTGCGTGTTTTTTTACGTTTTTCACCAAAAAAACTAAATATACGTATTTTTAAGATGGAAGCGTACACGCGATGACTCCAAAAACGTTGTAGCGGGTACAAGGGACCGTCGGACCTGCCGTCTATATCAAAAAATTTCCAAAAATTCAAATTTTAACCACCCAAGTACGGTAAAAACCACTTTTTTGAAAAAAACTCGTATGCAAGTTTTCGTGGTGAAGGATTTGTTTTTCGACTCTAAAACCTTACACGCATCGTCAGACGGGTTGTCGAAAGGGTTTGCGCGCAAAAAAAAACGAAATAATCGAAATTTTTTTTTTATACTACGCCGTCCACGGCCCCTGCGTGTTTTTTGACGTTTTTCACCAAAAAAACTAAATATACGTATTTTTAAGATGGAACCGTACACGCGATGACTCCAAAAACGTGGTAGCGGGTACAAGGGACCGTCGGACCTGCCGTCTATATAAAAAATTTCCGAAAATTCAAATTTTAACCACCCAAGTACGGTAAAAACCACTTTTTTGAAAAAAACTCGTATACAAGTTTTCGTTGTGAAGGATTTGTTTTTCGACTCTGAAACCTTACACGCATCGTCAGACGGGTTGTCGAAACGGTTTGCGCGCAAAAAAAACGAAATAATCGATATTTTTTTTTTATACTACGGCCGCCCACGGCCCCTGCGTGTTTTTTGACGTTTTTCACCAAAAAAACTAAATATACGTATTTTTAAGATGGAAGCGTACACGCGATGACTCCAAAAACGTGGTAGCGGGTACAAGGGACCGTCGGACCTACCGTCTATATCAAAAAATTTCCGAAAATTCAAATTTTAACCACCCAAGTACGGTAAAAACCACTTTTTTGAAAAAAACTCGTATGCAAGTTTTCGTTGTGAAGGATTTGTTTTTCGACTCTGAAACCTTACACGCATCGTCAGACGGGTTGTAGAAACGGTTTGCGCGCAAAAAAAACGAAATAACCGATATTTTTTTTTTATACTACGGCCGCCCACGGCCCCTGCCTGTTTTTTGACGTTTTTCACCAAAAAAACTAAATATACGTATTTTTAAGATGGAGCGTACACGCGATGACTCCAAAAACGTGGTAGCGGGTACAAGGGACCGTCGGACCTGCCGTCTATATCAAAAAATTTCCGAAAATTCAAATTTTAACCACCCAAGTACGGTAAAAACCACTTTTTTGAAAAAAACTCGTATGCAAGTTTTCGTTGTGAAGGATTTGTTTTTCGACTCTGAAACCTTACACGCATCGTCAGACGGGTTGTCGAAACGGTTTGCGCGCAAAAACAAACGAAATAATCGATATTTTTTTTTTATACTACGGCCGCCCACGGCCCCTGCGTATTTTTTTACGTTTTTCACCAAAAAAACTAAATATACGTATTTTTAAGATGGAAGCGTACACGCGATGACTCCAAAAACGTGGTAGCGGGTACAAGGGACCGTCGGACCTGCCGTCTATATCAAAAAATTTCCGATAAATTCAAATTTTAACCACCCAAGTACGGTAAAAACCACTTTTTTGAAAAAAACTCGTATGCAAGTTTTCGTGGTGAAGGATTTGTTTTTCGACTCTGAAACCTTACACGCATCGTCAGACGGGTTGTCGAAACGGTTTGCGCGCAAAAACAAACGAAATAATCGATATTTTTTTTTTATACTACGGCCGCCCACGGCCCCTGCGTGTTTTTTTACGTTTTTCACCAAAAAAACTAAATATACGTATTTTTAAGATGGAAGCGTACACGCGATGACTCCAAAAACGTGGTAGCGGGTACAAGGGACCGTCGGACCTGCCGTCTATATCAAAAAATTTCCGAAAATTCAAATTTTAACCACCCAAGTACGGTAAAAACCACTTTTTTGAAAAAAACTCGTATGCAAGTTTTCGTGGTGAAGGATTTGTTTTTCGACTCTGAAACCTTACACGCATCGTCAGACGGGTTGTCGAAACGGTTTGCGCGCAAAAAAAAACGAAATAATCGAATATTTTTTTTTTATACTACGGCCGCCCACGGCCCCTGCGTGTTTTTTGACGTTTTTCACCAAAAAAACTAAATATACGTATTTTTAAGATGGAAGCGTACACGCGATGACTCCAAAAACGTGGTAGCGGGTACAAGGGACCGTCGGACCTGCCGTCTATATAAAAAATTTCCGAAAATTCAAATTTTAACCACCCAAGTACGGTAAAAACCACTTTTTTGAAAAAAAGTCGTATGCAAGTTTTCGTGGTGAAGGATTTGTTTTTCGACTCTGAAACCTTACACGCATCGTCAGACGGGTTGTCGAAACGGTTTGCGCGCAAAAACAAACGAAATAATCGATATTTTTTTTTTATACTCCGGCCGCCCACGGCCCCTGCGTGTTTTTTGACGTTTTTCACCAAAAAAACTAAATATACGTATTTTTAAGATGGAAGCGTACACGCGATGACTCCAAAAACGTGGTAGCGGGTACAAGGGACCGTCGGACCTGCCGTCTATATCAAAAAATTTCCGAAAATTCAAATTTTAACCACCCAAGTACGGTAAAAACCACTTTTTTGAAAAAAACTCGTATGCAAGTTTTCGTGGTGAAGGATTTGTTTTTCGACTTTGAAACCTTACACGCATCGTCAGACGGGTAGTCGAAACGGTTTGCGCGCAAAAAAAAACGAAATAATCGATATTTTTTTTTTATACTACGGCCGCCCACGGCCCCTGCGTCTTTTTTTACGTTTTTCACCAAAAAAACTAAATATACGTATTTTTAAGATGGAAGCGTACACGCGATGACTCCAAAACCGTGGTAGCGGGTACAAGGGACCGTCGGACCTGCCGTCTATATAAAAAATTTCCGAAAATTCAAATTTTAACCACCCAAGTACGGTAAAAACCACTTTTTTGAAAAAAACTCGTATGCAAGTTTTCGTGGTGAAGGATTTGTTTTTCGACTCTGAAACCTTACACGCATCGTCAGACGGGTTGTCGAAACGGTTTGCGCGCAAAAAAAAACGAAATAATCGATATTTTTTTTTTATACTACGGCCGCCCACGGCCCCTGCGTATTTTTTTACGTTTTTCACCAAAAAAACTAAATATACGTATTTTTAAGATGGAAGCGTACACGCGATGACTCCAAAACCGTGGTAGCGGGTACAAGGGACCGTCGGACCTGCCGTCTATATAAAAAATTTCCGAAAATTCAAATTTTAACCACCCAAGTACGGTAAAAACCACTTTTTTGAAAAAAACTCGTATGCAAGTTTTCGTGGTGAAGGATTTGTTTTTCGACTCTGAAACCTTACACGCATCGTCAGACGGGTTGTCGAAACGGTTTGCGCGCAAAAAAAACGAAATAACCGATATTTTTTTTTTATACTACGGCCGCCCACGGCCCCTGCGTGTTTTTTGACGTTTTTCACCAAAAAAACTAAATATACGTATTTTTAAGATGGAAGCGTACACGCGATGACTCCAAAAACGTGGTAGCGGGTACAAGGGACCGTCGGACCTGCCGTCTATATCAAAAAATTTCCGAAAATTCAAATTTTAACCACCCAAGTACGGTAAAAACCACTTTTTTGAAAAAAACTCGTATGCAAGTTTTCGTGGTGAAGGATTTGTTTTTCGACTCTGAAACCTTACACGCATCGTCAGACGGGTTGTCGAAACGGTTTGCGCGCAAAAACAAACGAAATAATCGATATTTTTTTTTTATACTACGGCCGCCCACGGCCCCTGCGTGTTTTTTGACGTTTTTCACCAAAAAAACTAAATATACGTATTTTTAAGATGGAAGCGTACACGCGATGACTCCAAAAACGTGGTAGCGGGTACAAGGGACCGTCGGACCTGCCGTCTATATCAAAAAATTTCCGAAAATTCAAATTTTAACCACCCAAGTACGGTAAAAACCACTTTTTTGAAAAAAACTCGTATGCAAGTTTTCGTGGTGAAGGATTTGTTTTTCGACTCTGAAACCTTACACGCATCGTCAGACGGGTAGTCGAAACGGTTTGCGCGCAAAAACAAACGAAATAATCGATATTTTTTTTTTATACTACGGCCGCCCACGGCCCCTGCGTGTTTTTTGACGTTTTTCACCAAAAAAACTAAATATACGTATTTTTAAGATGGAAGCGTACACGCGATGACTCCAAAAACGTGGTAGCGGGTACAAGGGACCGTCGGACCTGCCGTCTATATCAAAAAATTTCCGAAAATTCAAATTTTAACCACCCAAGTACGGTAAAAACCACTTTTTTGAAAAAAACTCGTATGCAAGTTTTCGTTGTGAAGGATTTGTTTTTCGACTCTGAAACCTTACACGCATCGTCAGACGGGTTGTCGAAACGGTTTGCGCGCAAAAAAAACGAAATAACCGATATTTTTTTTTTATACTACGGCCGCCCACGGCCCCTGCCTGTTTTTTGACGTTTTTCACCAAAAAAACTAAATATACGTATTTTTAAGATGGAAGCGTACACGCGATGACTCCAAAAACGTGGTAGCGGGTACAAGGGACCGTCGGACCTACCGTCTATATCAAAAAATTTCCGAAAATTCAAATTTTAACCACCCAAGTACGGTAAAAACCACTTTTTTGAAAAAAACTCGTATGCAAGTTTTCGTTGTGAAGGATTTGTTTTTCGACTCTGAAACCTTACACGCATCGTCAGACGGGTTGTCGAAACGGTTTGCGCGCAAAAACAAACGAAATAATCGATATTTTTTTTTTATACTACGGCCGCCCACGGCCCCTGCGTATTTTTTTACGTTTTTCACCAAAAAAACTAAATATACGTATTTTTAAGATGGAAGCGTACACGCGATGACTCCAAAAACGTGGTAGCGGGTACAAGGGACCGTCGGACCTGCCGTCTATATCAAAAAATTTCCGAAAATTCAAATTTTAACCACCCAAGTACGGTAAAAACCACTTTTTTGAAAAAAACTCGTATGCAAGTTTTCGTGGTGAAGGATTTGTTTTTCGACTCTGAAACCTTACACGCATCGTCAGACGGGTTGTCGAAACGGTTTGCGCGCAAAAACAAACGAAATAATCGATATTTTTTTTTTATACTACGGCCGCCCACGGCCCCTGCGTGTTTTTTACGTTTTTCACCAAAAAAACTAAATATACGTATTTTTAAGATGGAAGCGTACACGCGATGACTCCAAAAACGTGGTAGCGGGTACAAGGGACCGTCGGACCTGCCGTCTATATCAAAAAATTTCCGAAAATTCAAATTTTAACCACCCAAGTACGGTAAAAACCACTTTTTTGAAAAAAACTCGTATGCAAGTTTTCGTGGTGAAGGATTTGTTTTTCGACTCTGAAACCTTACACGCATCGTCAGACGGGTTGTCGAAACGGTTTGCGCGCAAAAAAAAACGAAATAATCGATATTTTTTTTTTATACTACGGCCGCCCACGGCCCCTGCGTGTTTTTTGACGTTTTTCACCAAAAAAACTAAATATACGTATTTTTAAGATGGAAGCGTACACGCGATGACTCCAAAAACGTGGTAGCGGGTACAAGGGACCGTCGGACCTGCCGTCTATATCAAAAAATTTCCGAAAATTCAAATTTTAACCACCCAAGTACGGTAAAAACCACTTTTTTGAAAAAAAGTCGTATGCAAGTTTTCGTGGTGAAGGATTTGTTTTTCGACTCTGAAACCTTACACGCATCGTCAGACGGGTAGTCGAAACGGTTTGCGCGCAAAAACAAACGAAATAATTGTTATTTTTTTTTTATACTCCGGCCGCCCACGGCCCCTGCGTGTTTTTTGACGTTTTTCACCAAAAAAACTAAATATACGTATTTTTAAGATGGAAGCGTACACGCGATGACTCCAAAAACGTGGTAGCGGGTACAAGGGACCGTCGGACCTGCCGTCTATATCAAAAAATTTCCGAAAATTCAAATTTTAACCACCCAAGTACGGTAAAAACCACTTTTTTGAAAAAAACTCGTATACAAGTTTTCGTTGTGAAGGATTTGTTTTTCGACTCTGAAACCTTACACGCATCGTCAGACGGGTTGTCGAAACGGTTTGCGCGCAAAAAAAACGAAATAACCGATATTTTTTTTTTATACTACGGCCGCCCACGGCCCCTGCGTGTTTTTTGACGTTTTTCACCAAAAAAACTAAATATACGTATTTTTAAGATGGAAGCGTACACGCGATGACTCCAAAAACGTGGTAGCGGGTACAAGGGACCGTCGGACCTACCGTCTATATCAAAAAATTTCCGAAAATTCAAATTTTAACCACCCAAGTACGGTAAAAACCACTTTTTTGAAAAAAACTCGTATGCAAGTTTTCGTTGTGAAGGATTTGTTTTTCGACTCTGAAACCTTACACGCATCGTCAGACGGGTTGTAGAAACGGTTTGCGCGCAAAAAAAACGAAATAACCGATATTTTTTTTTTATACTACGGCCGCCCACGGCCCCTGCCTGTTTTTTGACGTTTTTCACCAAAAAAACTAAATATACGTATTTTTAAGATGGAAGCGTACACGCGATGACTCCAAAAACGTGGTAGCGGGTACAAGGGACCGTCGGACCTGCCGTCTATATCAAAAAATTTCCGAAAATTCAAATTTTAACCACCCAAGTACGGTAAAAACCACTTTTTTGAAAAAAAGCTCGTATGCAAGTTTTCGTGGTGAAGGATTTGTTTTTCGACTCTGAAACCTTACACGCATCGTCAGACGGGTTAGTCGAAACGGTTTGCGCGCAAAAACAAACGAAATAATCGATATTTTTTTTTTATACTACGGCCGCCCACGGCCCCTGCGTGTTTTTTTACGTTTTTCACCAAAAAAACTAAATATACGTATTTTTAAGATGGAAGCGTACACGCGATGACTCCAAAAACGTGGTAGCGGGTACAAGGGACCGTCGGACCTGCCGTCTATATCAAAAAATTTCCGAAAATTCAAATTTTAACCACCCAAGTACGGTAAAAACCACTTTTTTGAAAAAAACTCGTATGCAAGTTTTCGTGGTGAAGGATTTGTTTTTCGACTCTGAAACCTTACACGCATCGTCAGACGGGTTGTCGAAACGGTTTGCGCGCAAAAAAAACGAAATAATCGATATTTTTTTTTTATACTACGGCCGCCCACGGCCCCTGCGTGTTTTTTGACGTTTTTCACCAAAAAAACTAAATATACGTATTTTTAAGATGGAAGCGTACACGCGATGACTCCAAAAACGTGGTAGCGGGTACAAGGGACCGTCGGACCTGCCGTCTATATAAAAAATTTCCGAAAATTCAAATTTTAACCACCCAAGTACGGTAAAAACCACTTTTTTGAAAAAAAGTCGTATGCAAGTTTTCGTGGTGAAGGATTTGTTTTTCGACTCTGAAACCTTACACGCATCGTCAGACGGGTAGTCGAAACGGTTTGCGCGCAAAAACAAACGAAATAATTGTTATTTTTTTTTTATACTACGGCCGCCCACGGCCCCTGCGTGTTTTTTGACGTTTTTCACCAAAAAAACTAAATATACGTATTTTTAAGATGGAAGCGTACACGCGATGACTCCAAAAACGTGGTAGCGGGTACAAGGGACCGTCGGACCTGCCGTCTATATCAAAAAATTTCCGAAAATTCAAATTTTAACCACCCAAGTACGGTAAAAACCACTTTTTTGAAAAAAACTCGTATGCAAGTTTTCGTTGTGAAGGATTTGTTTTTCGACTCTGAAACCTTACACGCATCGTCAGACGGGTTGTCGAAACGGTTTGCGCGCAAAAAAAACGAAATAATCGATATTTTTTTTTTATACTACGGCCGCCCACGGCCCCTGCGTGTTTTTTGACGTTTTTCACCAAAAAAACTAAATATACGTATTTTTAAGATGGAAGCGTACACGCGATGACTCCAAAAACGTGGTAGCGGGTACAAGGGACCGTCGGACCTACCGTCTATATCAAAAAATTTCCGAAAATTCAAATTTTAACCACCCAAGTACGGTAAAAACCACTTTTTTGAAAAAAACTCGTATGCAAGTTTTCGTTGTGAAGGATTTGTTTTTCGACTCTGAAACCTTACACGCATCGTCAGACGGGTTGTAGAAACGGTTTGCGCGCAAAAAAAACGAAATAACCGATATTTTTTTTTTATACTACGGCCGCCCACGGCCCCTGCCTGTTTTTTGACGTTTTTCACCAAAAAAACTAAATATACGTATTTTTAAGATGGAAGCGTACACGCGATGACTCCAAAAACGTGGTAGCGGGTACAAGGGACCGTCGGACCTACCGTCTATATCAAAAAATTTCCGAAAATTCAAATTTTAACCACCCAAGTACGGTAAAAACCACTTTTTTGAAAAAAACTCGTATGCAAGTTTTCGTTGTGAAGGATTTGTTTTTCGACTCTGAAACCTTACACGCATCGTCAGACGGGTAGTCGAAACGGTTTGCGCGCAAAAACAAACGAAATAATCGATATTTTTTTTTTATACTACGGCCGCCCACGGCCCCTGCGTATTTTTTTACGTTTTTCACCAAAAAAACTAAATATACGTATTTTTAAGATGGAAGCGTACACGCGATGACTCCAAAAACGTGGTAGCGGGTACAAGGGACCGTCGGACCTGCCGTCTATATCAAAAAATTTCCGAAAATTCAAATTTTAACCACCCAAGTACGGTAAAAACCACTTTTTTGAAAAAAACTCGTATGCAAGTTTTCGTGGTGAAGGATTTGTTTTTCGACTCTGAAACCTTACACGCATCGTCAGACGGGTTGTCGAAACGGTTTGCGCGCAAAAAAAAACGAAATAACCGATATTTTTTTTTTATACTACGGCCGCCCACGGCCCCTGCGTGTTTTTTGACGTTTTTCACCAAAAAAACTAAATATACGTATTTTTAAGATGGAAGCGTACACGCGATGACTCCAAAAACGTGGTAGCGGGTACAAGGGACCGTCGGACCTACCGTCTATATCAAAAAATTTCCGAAAATTCAAATTTTAACCACCCAAGTACGGTAAAAACCACTTTTTTGAAAAAAAGTCGTATGCAAGTTTTCGTGGTGAAGGATTTGTTTTTCGACTCTGAAACCTTACACGCATCGTCAGACGGGTTGTCGAAACGGTTTGCGCGCAAAAAAAAACGAAATAATCGATATTTTTTTTTTATACTACGGCCGCCCACGGCCCCTGCGTGTTTTTTGACGTTTTTCACCAAAAAAACTAAATATACGTATTTTTAAGATGGAAGCGTACACGCGATGACTCCAAAAACGTGGTAGCGGGTACAAGGGACCGTCGGACCTGCCGTCTATATCAAAAAATTTCCGAAAATTCAAATTTTAACCACCCAAGTACGGTAAAAACCACTTTTTTGAAAAAAACTCGTATACAAGTTTTCGTTGTGAAGGATTTGTTTTTCGACTCTGAAACCTTACACGCATCGTCAGACGGGTTGTCGAAACGGTTTGCGCGCAAAAAAAAACGAAATAACCGATATTTTTTTTTTATACTACGGCCGCCCACGGCCCCTGCGTGTTTTTTGACGTTTTTCACCAAAAAAACTAAATATACGTATTTTTAAGATGGAAGCGTACACGCGATGACTCCAAAAACGTGGTAGCGGGTACAAGGGACCGTCGGACCTACCGTCTATATCAAAAAATTTCCGAAAATTCAAATTTTAACCACCCAAGTACGGTAAAAACCACTTTTTTGAAAAAAACTCGTATGCAAGTTTTCGTTGTGAAGGATTTGTTTTTCGACTCTGAAACCTTACACGCATCGTCAGACGGGTTGTAGAAACGGTTTGCGCGCAAAAAAAACGAAATAACCGATATTTTTTTTTTATACTACGGCCGCCCACGGCCCCTGCGTGTTTTTTGACGTTTTTCACCAAAAAAACTAAATATACGTATTTTTAAGATGGAAGCGTACACGCGATGACTCCAAAAACGTGGTAGCGGGTACAAGGGACCGTCGGACCTACCGTCTATATCAAAAAATTTCCGAAAATTCAAATTTTAACCACCCAAGTACGGTAAAAACCACTTTTTTGAAAAAAACTCGTATGCAAGTTTTCGTGGTGAAGGATTTGTTTTTCGACTCTGAAACCTTACACGCATCGTCAGACGGGTTGTCGAAACGGTTTGCGCGCAAAAACAAACGAAATAATCGATATTTTTTTTTTATACTACGGCCGCCCACGGCCCCTGCGTATTTTTTTACGTTTTTCACCAAAAAAACTAAATATACGTATTTTTAAGATGGAAGCGTACACGCGATGACTCCAAAAACGTGGTAGCGGGTACAAGGGACCGTCGGACCTGCCGTCTATATCAAAAAATTTCCGATAATTCAAATTTTAACCACCCAAGTACGGTAAAAACCACTTTTTTGAAAAAAACTCGTATGCAAGTTTTCGTGGTGAAGGATTTGTTTTTCGACTACTGAAACCTTACACGCATCGTCAGACGGGTTGTCGAAACGGTTTGCGCGCAAAAACAAACGAAATAATCAATATTTTTTTTTTATACTACGGCCGCCCACGGCCCCTGCGTGTTTTTTGACGTTTTTCACCAAAAAAACTAAATATACGTATTTTTAAGATGGAAGCGTACACGCGATGACTCCAAAAACGTGGTAGCGGGTACAAGGGACCGTCGGACCTGCCGTCTATATCAAAAAATTTCCAAAAATTCAAATTTTAACCACCCAAGTACGGTAAAAACCACTTTTTTGAAAAAAACTCGTATGCAAGTTTTCGTGGTGAAGGATTTGTTTTTCGACTCTAAAACCTTACACGCATCGTCAGACGGGTTGTCGAAACGGTTTGCGCGCAAAAAAAAACGAAATAATCGAAATTTTTTTTTTATACTACGGCCGCCCACGGCCCCTGCGTGTTTTTTGACGTTTTTCACCAAAAAAACTAAATATACGTATTTTTAAGATGGAAGCGTACACGCGATGACTCCAAAAACGTGGTAGCGGGTACAAGGGACCGTCGGACCTACCGTCTATATCAAAAAATTTCCGAAAATTCAAATTTTAACCACCCAAGTACGGTAAAAACCACTTTTTTGAAAAAAAGTCGTATGCAAGTTTTCGTGGTGAAGGATTTGTTTTTCGACTCTGAAACCTTACACGCATCGTCAGACGGGTAGTCGAAACGGTTTGCGCGCAAAAACAAACGAAATAATCGATATTTTTTTTTTATACTACGGCCGCCCACGGCCCCTGCGTGTTTTTTGACGTTTTTCACCAAAAAAACTAAATATACGTATTTTTAAGATGGAAGCGTACACGCGATGACTCCAAAAACGTGGTAGCGGGTACAAGGGACCGTCGGACCTGCCGTCTATATCAAAAAATTTCCGAAAATTCAAATTTTAACCACCCAAGTACGGTAAAAACCACTTTTTTGAAAAAAACTCGTATACAAGTTTTCGTTGTGAAGGATTTGTTTTTCGACTCTGAAACCTTACACGCATCGTCAGACGGGTTGTCGAAACGGTTTGCGCGCAAAAAAAACGAAATAATCGATATTTTTTTTTTATACTACGGCCGCCCACGGCCCCTGCGTGTTTTTTGACGTTTTTCACCAAAAAAACTAAATATACGTATTTTTAAGATGGAAGCGTACACGCGATGACTCCAAAAACGTGGTAGCGGGTACAAGGGACCGTCGGACCTACCGTCTATATCAAAAAATTTCCGAAAATTCAAATTTTAACCACCCAAGTACGGTAAAAACCACTTTTTTGAAAAAAACTCGTATGCAAGTTTTCGTGGTGAAGGATTTGTTTTTCGACTCTGAAACCTTACACGCATCGTCAGACGGGTTGTAGAAACGGTTTGCGCGCAAAAAAAACGAAATAACCGATATTTTTTTTTTATACTACGGCCGCCCACGGCCCCTGCGTGTTTTTTGACGTTTTTCACCAAAAAAACTAAATATACGTATTTTTAAGATGGAAGCGTACACGCGATGACTCCAAAAACGTGGTAGCGGGTACAAGGGACCGTCGGACCTACCGTCTATATCAAAAAATTTCCGAAAATTCAAATTTTAACCACCCAAGTACGGTAAAAACCACTTTTTTGAAAAAAAGTCGTATGCAAGTTTTCGTGGTGAAGGATTTGTTTTTCGACTCTGAAACCTTACACGCATCGTCAGACGGGTAGTCGAAACGGTTTGCGCGCAAAAACAAACGAAATAATTGTTATTTTTTTTTTATACTCCGGCCGCCCACGGCCCCTGCGTGTTTTTTGACGTTTTTCACCAAAAAAACTAAATATACGTATTTTTAAGATGGAAGCGTACACGCGATGACTCCAAAAACGTGGTAGCGGGTACAAGGGACCGTCGGACCTGCCGTCTATATCAAAAAATTTCCGAAAATTCAAATTTTAACCACCCAAGTACGGTAAAAACCACTTTTTTGAAAAAAACTCGTATACAAGTTTTCGTTGTGAAGGATTTGTTTTTCGACTCTGAAACCTTACACGCATCGTCAGACGGGTTGTCGAAACGGTTTGCGCGCAAAAAAAAACGAAATAACCGATATTTTTTTTTTATACTACGGCCGCCCACGGCCCCTGCGTGTTTTTTGACGTTTTTCACCAAAAAAACTAAATATACGTATTTTTAAGATGGAAGCGTACACGCGATGACTCCAAAAACGTGGTAGCGGGTACAAGGGACCGTCGGACCTACCGTCTATATCAAAAAATTTCCGAAAATTCAAATTTTAACCACCCAAGTACGGTAAAAACCACTTTTTTGAAAAAAACTCGTATGCAAGTTTTCGTTGTGAAGGATTTGTTTTTCGACTCTGAAACCTTACACGCATCGTCAGACGGGTTGTAGAAACGGTTTGCGCGCAAAAAAAAACGAAATAACCGATATTTTTTTTTTATACTACGGCCGCCCACGGCCCCTGCCTGTTTTTTGACGTTTTTCACCAAAAAAACTAAATATACGTATTTTTAAGATGGAGCGTACACGCGATGACTCCAAAAACGTGGTAGCGGGTACAAGGGACCGTCGGACCTACCGTCTATATCAAAAAATTTCCGAAAATTCAAATTTTAACCACCCAAGTACGGTAAAAACCACTTTTTTGAAAAAAACTCGTATGCAAGTTTTCGTTGTGAAGGATTTGTTTTTCGACTCTGAAACCTTACACGCATCGTCAGACGGGTTGTCGAAACGGTTTGCGCGCAAAAACAAACGAAATAATCGATATTTTTTTTTTATACTACGGCCGCCCACGGCCCCTGCGTATTTTTTTACGTTTTTCACCAAAAAAACTAAATATACGTATTTTTAAGATGGAAGCGTACACGCGATGACTCCAAAAACGTGGTAGCGGGTACAAGGGACCGTCGGACCTGCCGTCTATATCAAAAAATTTCCGATAATTCAAATTTTAACCACCCAAGTACGGTAAAAACCACTTTTTTGAAAAAAACTCGTATGCAAGTTTTCGTGGTGAAGGATTTGTTTTTCGACTCTGAAACCTTACACGCATCGTCAGACGGGTTGTCGAAACGGTTTGCGCGCAAAAACAAACGAAATAATCAATATTTTTTTTTTATACTACGGCCGCCCACGGCCCCTGCGTGTTTTTTTACGTTTTTCACCAAAAAAACTAAATATACGTATTTTTAAGATTGAAGCGTACACGCGATGACTCCAAAAACGTTGTAGCGGGTACAAGGGACCGTCGGACCTGCCGTCTATATCAAAAAATTTCCAAAAATTCAAATTTTAACCACCCAAGTACGGTAAAAACCACTTTTTTGAAAAAAACTCGTATGCAAGTTTTCGTGGTGAAGGATTTGTTTTTCGACTCTAAAACCTTACACGCATCGTCAGACGGGTTGTCGAAAGGGTTTGCGCGCAAAAAAAAACGAAATAATCGAAATTTTTTTTTTATACTACGCCGTCCACGGCCCCTGCGTGTTTTTTGACGTTTTTCACCAAAAAAACTAAATATACGTATTTTTAAGATGGAACCGTACACGCGATGACTCCAAAAACGTGGTAGCGGGTACAAGGGACCGTCGGACCTGCCGTCTATATAAAAAATTTCCGAAAATTCAAATTTTAACCACCCAAGTACGGTAAAAACCACTTTTTTGAAAAAAAGTCGTATGCAAGTTTTCGTGGTGAAGGATTTGTTTTTCGACTCTGAAACCTTACACGCATCGTCAGACGGGTAGTCGAAACGGTTTGCGCGCAAAAACAAACGAAATAATTGTTATTTTTTTTTTATACTCCGGCCGCCCACGGCCCCTGCGTGTTTTTTGACGTTTTTCACCAAAAAAACTAAATATACGTATTTTTAAGATGGAAGCGTACACGCGATGACTCCAAAAACGTGGTAGCGGGTACAAGGGACCGTCGGACCTGCCGTCTATATCAAAAAATTTCCGAAAATTCAAATTTTAACCACCCAAGTACGGTAAAAACCACTTTTTTGAAAAAAACTCGTATACAAGTTTTCGTTGTGAAGGATTTGTTTTTCGACTCTGAAACCTTACACGCATCGTCAGACGGGTTGTCGAAACGGTTTGCGCGCAAAAAAAACGAAATAACCGATATTTTTTTTTTATACTACGGCCGCCCACGGCCCCTGCGTGTTTTTTGACGTTTTTCACCAAAAAAACTAAATATACGTATTTTTAAGATGGAAGCGTACACGCGATGACTCCAAAAACGTGGTAGCGGGTACAAGGGACCGTCGGACCTACCGTCTATATCAAAAAATTTCCGAAAATTCAAATTTTAACCACCCAAGTACGGTAAAAACCACTTTTTTGAAAAAAACTCGTATGCAAGTTTTCGTTGTGAAGGATTTGTTTTTCGACTCTGAAACCTTACACGCATCGTCAGACGGGTTGTAGAAACGGTTTGCGCGCAAAAAAAACGAAATAACCGATATTTTTTTTTTATACTACGGCCGCCCACGGCCCCTGCCTGTTTTTTGACGTTTTTCACCAAAAAAACTAAATATACGTATTTTTAAGATGGAGCGTACACGCGATGACTCCAAAAACGTGGTAGCGGGTACAAGGGACCGTCGGACCTACCGTCTATATCAAAAAATTTCCGAAAATTCAAATTTTAACCACCCAAGTACGGTAAAAACCACTTTTTTGAAAAAAACTCGTATGCAAGTTTTCGTTGTGAAGGATTTGTTTTTCGACTCTGAAACCTTACACGCATCGTCAGACGGGTTGTAGAAACGGTTTGCGCGCAAAAAAAAACGAAATAACCGATATTTTTTTTTTATACTACGGCCGCCCACGGCCCCTGCCTGTTTTTTGACGTTTTTCACCAAAAAAACTAAATATACGTATTTTTAAGATGGAAGCGTACACGCGATGACTCCAAAAACGTGGTAGCGGGTACAAGGGACCGTCGGACCTACCGTTTATATCAAAAAATTTCCGAAAATTCAAATTTTAACCACCCAAGTACGGTAAAAACCACTTTTTTGAAAAAAACTCGTATGCAAGTTTTCGTGGTGAAGGATTTGTTTTTCGACTCTGAAACCTTACACGCATCGTCAGACGGGTCGTCGAAACGGTTTGCGCGCAAAAAAAAACGAAATAATCGATATTTTTTTTTTATACTACGGCCGCCCCTACGGCCCTTGCGTATTTTTTCACGTTTTTCACCAAAAAAACTAAATATACGTATTTTTAAGATGGAAGCGTACACGCGATGACTCCAAAAACGTGGTAGCGGGTACAAGGGACCGTCGGACTGTTTTGTTTGAAGATATTAATGGTGTAAAATGTTGTGTATTGATAAATGTAATGTCAGTGGACTCAGTTGAGTATGATGTAATAATAAAGTAAAATTAAATATTTAAATATAGATTACTCATGAATTGTACTAGACGAGTACAGAATAATAATAAATGTTGAAATAGGAAATGTTGCTTGATGTGAATAATGAAAGCAGCGAGTGCTGACTGGTGGTAATAAATGTATACAATTAAACAACGTTATGTCCGTCAACTGGGAGATTCGATTCTCCAATTTCGTTGTTCGCAGACTTACCTAATCTATCCGTGGCAACCCTCAGACCACGCGCCTTACGGAACCGATCACGATTTTCTGTCGAGCGATCTGAGCATTCGTTTAGCCGAGAATATCGTACACGACGCCAAAAACTTTAGGCGAATTCGTCGAACAGGACAACGGTGACACGCTTGTAAAAAATGCCACAGTATAAGTAAACTTAATATACATACGCGCGTTATTCGGTCTCCCTAACACTGGCGGTTCGGTGGTTAGCGGTAGAATCGCGGATAATGACGCCGCCCCGACTGCAGTACCAATTATCACGGCGATAGTGACACGTTAAGCGGCAAACGGTCTTGGTCATTGATCGTCTGATGTGCCGACGAGGCAAGCGCCTGACGGAATGCCCAGTGCGTGCCCGTGCAAATTAATGTATAAAGTTGTCCGTGCCGCGATGCCACCGCAGTATTTTTTTCCGCTGTAATTAATATAATAAATTTAGTGTATGCCGTGTATCGTCACCGCATCCATCACTGTCAGTGCGTAATATGTTTTTTTTTTTGATTATATTATTATTTATAATTATTATTACTATTATTACTATACATATTCATAATACGTCATGTGCATCTAGTTTTCACCGCTTTCGCCGTCGCTGCGACCAGGCATCGTCACTGCGCTCAAAGATACTCCGAGAAGCCCGTAATCCCGTATATCACGCGATATTCGTTATTATTTTTTTGTTATCACTGTTACGCGGACGTATCCGACACCGGACATCGTATACTTATATGACAATCACAGAAGATCACTCGTGATTTCGATCGGCTGCCATATCGGTCGCCGCGTACCGCCGATTATTGTCGACGATGGCGTTCGTCAGCCTCCGTCGGTGTTGCGGCGCTCAAACGTCACGAGACGCTCGTCGCCGCCGTACGACATCGCACGTTTTTATTTTAACGTGCATCCGAATGTTCCCTACACTTCATGACGACCTACTCGACGTCGCGGAAATTAAACACTTTAATACGGTTTTTGATGTGTTTAACGTTTGTATCGTTGTTGGTTAACGTTCCCGATCCCAGCTGCGTCGCTATAATCCGACGGCTTCAGCTATAAACCATAATTTTACGTAAGTCGTCGGTTCGTTTACTACTGTGCAGGTATTTGCAATCCATGAAATCGTCATATTACTATCGTTTACTTCGTTCGTTACTAATAACAGTGAACCGGTGAATTCGATTTAATTGATGTTGGTTAATTCGTAGTCTGTAGATATCTTATAATAAATTCTTCTTGCGAACGTTAGGTTTGACGTTTGAACTCCAAATTGCAAAAAAACTATAAATTTGAATTTCGTCCAATACCGTGCACCTAACCTAACCTATTTAAAATATATTTATTTATAAAACAACATTTAACATTTTTTGAAACACGTGTCAGTTGAGTTAAATTTAATGAAGTAAAATATAATAATTAAAAGAAGACCACATAAAACGTATTAGACGAGTACAGAATAATCATAAAAATTTAAGTACGAATCTTCGTAATACTCTTACACCTATCTATGTAATAATACGGGGGACGCCGTTTATACGACTCGTGGATACAAGGTTCAGTCGCTTATTGGACTCAACATCGTCTGAAACATTCCGGACATATCCAAATACATTATAAAAAAATTCGGCTATAAAACTCAAATGTCGTAAAAAATAACCATTTTTGGTTAAAATTTAGAAATAAATTGGTTTTTTAAAATTACATATTTTTGAGTTATTTCTGGTTTCAATTCATGCTTTTTAATGTGTGTATTTACAACAAATTGTATCGCATAATTTGCAATCATTGTTATTATAATATGAGTACGAGAAATATATTTTCGAAATATTAATACTCAAAACAAACCAAAATTACAATTTTTTTTCATAAATAATAAATACATCATACATCTTTTATAATTTTTTATTAATATGTAATAATTTTTATAATATGTATACCTATGTATTATAATTTTAATTTTTTTATCAGAATTTTTAAAGTTATTTCAATAACAGATGTGTAATATGTAATATTATATGTATTAAAGTAAATTGATTAAAAAATATTAAGTAAAAAAAAAAATCATAAATATGTAATTCAATTTTTTTTCCCCATTTCGCCTATAAAATTCATTCGGTTATAAGACTCACTCTGAACTGGTCCCAAAGTGAGTCTTATTAGCGGCGTCCGCTGAACTTGTGTTGGCCGATAAGAATAATTATTAAAGTAACGAGTGCTGGCTAGTAATAAACAACGTTGTATTCGCCGGCTGGGAAATCTTTTAATTTATCGGTCGAAACCTACATTTTAATTAATTTGCAATTCGAAGTTCAAACGTCTAACACTACAAGAGCAAAAACGATGGCAGTCGACGAATAAGTGAACATCAATGAAATCTCAGCTGTGAGGTAAACGACCGAAGCTCGCACCACTGCAAAAGACGCGCAGTTTTCGTACTACAACGACGATATAGGGTATGCCGGTCAGCTGGTGCCGTACCGTAACTGGCCGTACACCGGAACGGCTACTATAGCTGATATCGGCAGGTAAACCGAACGCCGTCGAAGAAGACAGTCAAACGCAGGTTAGGCGACGGAACGTACTGTCGTGTGGTATAGTGTACACCAATTAAAAAGTCACCAATTCATTATAACGAGATCATCGGATGGTACTATCGTTAAATTTATTAAGGAAACGATCTCCGTACACTCAATAGCAAACCACGGAAATCAACGCACCGACTGACCGATTATTATTGTGGACAGGTCCACAATTTGAGTTATAAATCACAACCATTGTTGGAAGTCAAAAACAATTTCGGATGTCTTTGGTCTGTTGCCACCATGGTCCGGAGCGACCAAGCGAAGCTGCCGCTGCGTCAAATGATGTGTGGTTCCGCAGCATAGTCAAGTCAGTCGAAAACATCGTGCACGGCGCCGTAAACCTTTGGCCGTTAACCGGAGGCGTCGACCTGGGCGACAGCGACACGCGGATAAAACGCTGCAGTACAACTGCATACGTCAGTAAGTCAACTACGCGTGTAATTCGGTCGCCCGAAGACTCAGACGGCTTGAT
The DNA here is from genome assembly GCF_003676215.2 of Rhopalosiphum maidis. Lineage (NCBI taxonomy): Eukaryota > Metazoa > Arthropoda > Insecta > Hemiptera > Aphididae > Rhopalosiphum > Rhopalosiphum maidis. The sequence goes on along the minus strand of NC_040877.1, from coordinate 52,920,439 downwards.
GGTTAGCTTTAAAAAGAAAAGCGTGGTTGACGGTGCCGCACCGACTACAATACCAATCATCACGGCCGTATAACGAGACACGTTACGACGGAGACTGACATTATTCACGGGTCGACGTTGCGGTGATCAGCGGCGGCAATCGCGTCGACTGATTACCGGGCGTGTGCCGATGCCGACACAAACGCAACAGTGACACGATTTCAACGATGTCGCCACAGCCACAGTCGGTACATACAACAGGGGTGGCCCCGAATTGCGGCTCTCTTCGCCGACGTATGCGGTTCGCGGTCTCGTTTGCAAAGATTTAAATTATAAAAAAAAAAAAAACTCGTGTGTGTGTGTTACCAGTACGCGCGCGGGAAGTTAAACTTCTTTTGTACGGTACTCACTGAGTGAGTGAAAAAGAAAGTAAGGCATGGACAGAATGGGGTAATGAGGATAATAAAGAAAGAAAAGAAATTATAATACGTAATATTATTATTATGTGATATTATGTATATGACGTACTGATACGCTTCGCACCGCCGCCCCGACGACCGTATGAAATCATCTCGGACGATCATTCCGTTTTTATCTAAATATTTATCTCATTAATATTATTGTTGAGTATTCTTTGTTTAATAACCCAACCAAAAATACTGTCGCTTAATGACACAACCCATGTTTACAAAATACAGCTACGACAATCCGCGGCTGCGCACAACGACATGTCCGTGTTTGCGTTCGTACGGCCGCCCGTTCGCTTTTTTTTTCCTCACCACCCTGCGTAAAGAAGTTTAACTTCAAAAAACAAATGTTTTTATTATTGCGATTTTAAATTTCGCGTTTTGTGATTTGATATGTTTATCGGATGTCGGCTATCTTTATTATTTTTGTGGTATTAAAGTAGTACAGATTAGATAATTTGGCTCTTGGTGTAATCGCATCAATATATGTGGCTGTATAGTCGTGTTGGCCGTCCCTGATGTATAATAAATATGTCGCTCAGTACCTACGCAGTTCGTATCACTGCGACCATAGACACAGTCACCGCACTCAAAGACGTACCGCACATTGGTTAGGCTAATGAATTCCCGTAATCCCATATCACACGCGATATTTGTTTTGTATTTCATTTTTATTTAAACGCTTTGTGCCATCGCAAAACACCATAAACGTCGTACACCGGGACGTTTTTACTTAAACGTGCGTCCGTGCGTGTGCCATCGCTTCGTGGCAACCGACGACTCGACGTCAAACGCTTTAGTACGTTTTTAATGTCCGCCTTATTCGCCGGCTGTTCCATCGCCGCCCGCCAACTTTTCTACCGTTTGTCGATACCTTTGTATACGTGCAACGCAGTACTTGCAGTGTCGTTCTAACTATGCCGTTTTATCTGTTACGTTTCGTGTCCGTCGAACATTCGATCGCATTGCCGCGTAACGATTGATTGTCGAGCTCACGTAAATCATTAGTGACGATTGCCACGACTGCGACCGGTGCCGCTGCGAGCCACCGCGTCGCTGTCGCCGTAGGGCCGAAAGGCCGTCAGATGATGGTCTTACACGACTATAGCCGGCCAGTAATGACCAAGCGCCCGTGAACTCGTCACACCACGGGGAGCCGGAGAACGTGCGTTGGTGACTTGTCGCCATCAGACTCGTTTTCCCGATCTCTGGAGTCGCTGTCGTCGTATCCGATGGCTTCTGCAGCTAACAACCGCAATCTCAGGAACGTCGTCGATTCGTCTACTGCCAACTGTATCTTCAATCCACTAAATCGTCATATTGATTACGATGACAATATTATTATCGATGACTTCATTAATAATAACGGCGAGACGGTGTATTCGATTTCATCGGTGTTGGCTGATTCCGTAGTCTGTACATATCTTACAATAAATTCTTCTAGCATGCATATTATAGTGTTCGACGTCTTAACTCCGAATTTGAAATAACTATACATTTTAGATTCGTCCAACGCTACGACCGAGAATTTAAAAATTACCCTAACAATTGTTTAATTATTAATAGTCACCAGTGAGCACGTTCATTATCCTTATCGCCCAGCATTGATGTTTAACACTGGTTTTTTTTCAAACCAGTATTGATTTATTTATTTACCAATACGTATAGGCATGTATAATAATTATAATATTTCAATGAGGATTCGTATTTCAATTTGTTCCCATTATATGAATGGTCTTTGTCTTTTTTTTAAATATTCTATTATTTTTTTCTTTAAATTTAACTCTATAGACACATTTTTCTAAAAATGACCTGCAGTAATCAACATTGAAGGGTGCTGATAATCCAAAACATAGTATTGCCAACAATTTGAAAATCAATAGATGAACATCTATTCTATCTAATCTATCGATTCTTATGTAAAAATATACAAAGAATTCAAATCCGACATAAAATTCTTTCTATGAAAAATATCGGTTTAAAACTCGTCATTCAATTCAAAACATGTTATTGACTTTTTTTGTATCAAGTCAAATCGTGATAGGTATTGCTATATTTAAACCAAAACGCAGTAATGCCCGTATTTTTTCTATAGGACTACATTCTACATTAAAACAAAATGTTGTACTGCCATTCTATAATATTGTGCTCATTACAGCGAACTTTTATTTAACTTTTTAGCGTGTAAATGTTTATTATTGTTCCAAAAATTTTAACTAATTAATATTATGATTTATCGGAATATTTTTGTTTTCATAATAATTCAACTTTACAAAAATAAAATACATTAAATTCATATTATTGATAAAGATAACGTGTTTTTATCAGTCTGATGTAAAAATAAAATGTAATAAATTGTGCAAGTTGTATAAATGTAGATAATTAAATAAATTCGGTAAATTATTTTTTTTTTTTTTAGTAAAGGTTAAAATCTAGATATTATGTAGGTAAAATATAACTACAAGAGAAACTAAATCTTTCGAAATCCATATAATATATAAATAATACGCGTTTGTAAAATCCTCTATTCGTTTGCGGTAGGCGGTGGTGACCTTACTCGATCGGTTGCTCGGTAAAATATAACAACGCGTAAATATTTGAACGTTGTTGTTATTTGTTTTTAAAGTTTTTTCACTTTAAACGTTGGTCGTTGTCTTATGCCTTATGCCGTAGACGTTTAGAGAATTTCGGGATTGTTTTTTTTAGCCCACTCACAATTTAAAAATGTAGATACAATCAATCTTAAAATATTATACAATAATTCACGCCGTTATATAGAAATAAATCAGTTGATCTATCAATACACTATACCTATAGTGCCTACGCTAAACACAATACAACATTGGCGCAACTAGGGGGGACTTAGGGGGGCTTTAGCCTCATCAAAATATATTTTAGCCCTCCCAAATTTTTTTGATTTTCTAAGATTAAATAATAATTTAAGCATAAAATAGTGAGAATGTGATATGACAATATGACGTAGAGAATTATTATAACAGAATCATTCAAAAGTAAATTGTTTAAATATAAAATATTAAAGTTTATTTTGCAATATACGTATTATAATTTAATAAAAATAATTTTTCCTAATAAATATTATGCGGGCATGTAGCATCGGCCAGTGGTATTGCGACGTAAGGTGCAGTGTAAATTAATTAATTAATATAATATTCCGCTCGTGTCAGACGAATGCGCGAACTATACGATATTATTAATAATTGTGTCTTAGATTTACGCATATTAAACAACCAAAAACGCATAAAATAAAATTGTATCCTACATAATTTAATTTTAATTCATATGTGAGTATACTCCATTTATTGTTTTATGTTGAGTTTGCGTGTATCTACTGTACCTATATTATAAAAACACTAATTTTTCAACTTTTAGCTCAAAAATCGTAGATTTCTTTATTTATTCATTATGATAATTGTATTTTATTATAATTTATCTATACCTAATCAACGCAAACATTTTTAAATTATGCGTCTGGCAATAACGTTTTATGATATTTATAAATAAGTAATATTAAAAAAATAATAATCGTATTATTAATGAACACCGATAAAACGTTGTTCAAATCATACAGCGACTGGTCACCAAATTGCCACAAGCACGTTTAGACGTGCATTTTGACCTTGACGACGATAACGACGACGACGACGAATGCCCGAGTAAATTACTGCGGACAGCCGACAGGATTCTGGTGGCTCGGATTCCGATGCGTAAAAGAGGTGCATATAGTCTGCAGACAGGTCTGATACCGGTGTATAATAATTATCGCCTCGTCGGTAATGTCTGTATCCGGTCGCCGCCGATCTCGCGCGCCTGCACCGTACCCGGAAATCGCAGCCGAGTCGACACTGCAGACATTTTTATTCCAAGCAGCTAGCCCCGTACCGTGTTCTCGCCATCAATACGTCGTCGCTATCGTAGTCATCACTATCGGACGTCCGAGTCGTGGTCCGCCCTCGTACCAATATAACAGCCGCCGTAAGGCAATGGTCCGACACCCAGCGATATAACCAAAACCAATGTGACATGACATTATACTTGGTTTCTCTGTATCGGCGGTTACAGATCTGTTCCGTACGCGAACCAGTGCACATCACGAGGTTCACTCGCGCGCGCAGTCAACACGAGCGGACATTCCTATATTCGGTTCATCCCGTCATCATATGTTTTGCGTAAAACATAAATGAGCGATGCGAGATATACCTGTATAATCATAGACATGCGTGCGGCGGAGCTCGACCGGTCATGTTTTACCGACACAATACAATTTGCGTGTAAGTCGTATTAATTCAGTGCTTGAATTGGGAGTGGACGTGGGGGGACGGAGTCCTCCTTCTTTTTTCATTTTTATTTTAGCATACCCCTTCTATTTATTTGAAATGAAACGCTGAAAACGGAACATTTGATGTAGTGAATCTGTAAATCTTCAGTGTTTGCTGATGCAAAATATACCTATAACCTATAGCCATAATATTTGTATATTTGTATAGACTATGAAAAAAAGAATTGGTTAATAATAATGGGTAATTAATACAATCAATCGTTGGGCTGCGGCGACCACACCTAGACCTTTTTTCTATACGACCGCTGCGATCCTAGATATTGTGAACATGACTATTTTTCACTTTTATTATAATAATATATAAAAGAAGAAGATGTCAAATCTATGAGTGTTTTTTCAACAAATTTTACACTAATTCGCTTTTAACATCGATTGGCCACAGTTTAGTTAATTGCTCATTTTTTATAGGAAATTCATAAAAAAAATATTCATTACTAGGTGTTTCTAAAAAATAAACTTAACTAAATGGACGTGGATATATGTATTACTAAAAAAGGTCTTGTATAATAGGCAATTGTTATAAATTTATAAGTTAGAATTTTACATACACTACCAAAAATTAACGTTTTCGTATTGTGTACAATGTTTCGAACAGATTCGTATGTCATTCAACGATGTCACAGCCACCGAATAATCGGATCAGAATCAAATCGCACACCTTGTCAGATCATTACAGCGGCACACGAGACGGGCAGCTCGCTCAAACGAGAACGATACACCCGTAACGCGGAACTCTGACGAGTCACTGAAACTGTGCCATTTGCTCGCTACATCCGACGTACGCGCGACTTGTCATTTCTGCGGAACGTAACCCGCCGTGGCTCTGCGCATATGTCGACAATGTCGATAAAGCACAGGGAAACGGGGTTTTACGAATATACGTTCTGTTTGGGAAACATACTTGAACTCTTACGAATGACTGTTTATCGCATAACACGGAAACAGAAAAAATAAAATACGTATTAACGCAAATATTTAATACATATGTGACGTTCAGTGTTCGCGCAAACGCAACAAACCAACCACTGACCCACTGCCCGAACGGTCTCAGACTTATATTATAGGTCACGGAACAAGGCCAAAGTCGAATTTTGTTTGTGCACACCAGAGCTTGAGCTAAGGAAATTTTAAAGCTGCGAATAGGTATGAATAAAATCACTATTTAATAATACAAGTACAAGCAATGTAATGTGCAGGCAACATAATATGTTAAAGATCAAAAACTATAGATACCAGATGCCTTCCCCAATCGCGCAAGTCTGCCCGGGGTGGGTCTTGCTGCGACGGAGGACAGACGGTGAATGTCAATGCTGGTCGTTTCGCCGGGCCTTTTATACCCGGTTCATTAGCGATTACACAGGACCGGTATGGTGTTCTATGACAGCAGATAACAAGAAACCGTAGAAACCCCAATAGTGCAATTGCCGATAAACGCACAATTTAAATAAAATAATTATAATAATAATAAAAAGGAAAAGATGAATTTAGAACCTTACCCGTGCATTCCCCCACACCGAACGGAAAAATCCCCTCTCTCGGACAAAAAATTAAAAGTTAAAATATTAAACAATTACAGACTTAATGTACAGACTTTTCCAGAGTTTTTTCCAACCCGTTCTTTTCGTATTCGCGTAGTTTGCGTCTTTTGAAAGCCGTGCGTGTACACGATTTTTTCGCCGTTGGCGTTCGTAGCGATTGCGATCGCGGTAACGATTACGACCGCCGACGACGGTCCCCCGGATGCTTTTCTTCGTTCTTTTTATTTTCACACGTAGGATCGCGGACGACGATCGATGTACGTGATATTTATTCTATTGTTATTGCTTAAATGTACACAGGGCCGGCGCAAGGGCAGTGCAGCCGGTGCACATGCACAGGGGCCCGCGGAAAACAAATCATTACTGAATAAATATTATAATTTAGAAAATATTACGTTATTAATGAAAATATTATATTTTAAACTACAGTTGAAATAATAGTTTGGTGATGTCTTAGAGAACAGTACTTGTGTGCTATATTTTTATTAATACTGTACTGGTGATTGACATAATAACTTACTAATATACTTGTAATAATATTATTATTATTGTATTTGTAGTTATAGCTATTATTGTTGATAAAAAATAATTATGGGTATTTTCGTGGTGTCGGCTGTGCATGCATTGATTAACTGAAGAGTATAAATAGATTATGTTGAATGTTGCCATGTTGATAATATTATTTTGATCTCATTACTTACTTGTGTCTACTGATATTATTGTTTCATTTATGAATTTATGATTTATCTGTCATTTGCGCACACGCATTACAAGCGTAGAGACACGCGAATAATATTATAATATATCAATATTTTTAATATTCATACAACTGGCAGTCACTGTAGGTAAATAACTTTTTTATTATTAATATTATTATTTCATTTATTTAGTTTATACAACAGTAAATAAATGTATTGCATTTTAAATTATTTGAAAAGTAAACATTCTTATTATATTTTTGTATGTAATCTGGAGTGTATTTATGTGTTTATGACACTTATTAATATATAATATTGATGGGAGAGTGGTCACCTTCATTTTATGTCAGAATGTTTTAAAAGAATAAAACAATTTAATTAAATTAAAATAATAATAGTATATTTATAATCATTCTGCACGCCCGGCCCAACTCGGCAAAAGGGTGCAGACAGACCACTGGACCACTGATAGACATAAGACATACTAAAAAACATAATTATTACAATCGATCTCTGTTGTCATTTGTCGTCGTGGTCGGCCCGAATCGTCGGCCGACGCACTCCGACAACGTACACAAAATACTATAAAAAAATTTTATATTATAATATATTATTTTATTGTATACATTTATTTTATATATATAACTAAAAATAAAGAGTAAATATTAAAAATTAATCGTTGTGTATTATTGTATTTCAACTATTTTGCACGGGGCCCCGCAATTTGTAGCGCCGGCCCTGAATGTACACGTATATAATTATTACTGTGTTTAATTATTTTTGTTGTTCTCGGTAGCTAAACTTTTACGTCATACTAATATCTTCAACCACGAGTTGTGCTGTATACCATAAAAGCGTTTCTTGACGACGTTTGTGACGCACAATACTGTATTCATGTATATCGTACATGGGTGTAATTGGCGTGTAAATATTAAATGTACTAATACATGATAAGTTTTTTGTAGGTGTATTGATGAGTTATTATAATAACATGTAATATATTTTTATAAATCGTAATTTAAATTATAATGTCATTGGACGATGTGTAATAAATAAATGTTTCTTTATTTTAAAATATTTTTATATAATGAATTTAATGATTTTTGGGGATTATGGGTGGCTGATGGTGATGTTGGGAGGCTTTGCTCCGCACAGTAATGTGATATTGAATTTTGTGTGGAACGCTCGTTCATCCAACATCCACTGAGTCCCCCTTCTAGTTTTTTTCCAAATCAAACTCTGCGTATTATGTATGATTAATATTTATATTTTATATGGTTTTATTTATATAATGCATATTGTATTAAATACGTATTAAATTCGTGGACGAGACCGTGCTCATAATATTTGTCGAGATAGTATGATAAAATTATTAAAATTAGTAGGTGTTAGTCGATTAACTAATAGATATCTATGACTTTAATAGTATAATTGTATATGTTAGACACCATATTATTATAGACTTAATAATCGTGGTTTTTTACCGTACTACAATCACTTGGTGAAATGGGACGTAGCCCATTCGGCTCCCGTTTTATAAAAAGGTAAATTCCCAGACGGCTCCGGTTTTTTACAAGACAAATTCCTTCCCACTTCATATAGACATAGGACTGTCTCAAAAGAGGTGTGGTTAAAAATGTGTTGGTGAACACTAAGTAAAATATAAATATTATATAAAAAACATATATTATCGTATTATTGTGAATTAAATTTAAAAGTTAAAAAAATGTATAACATTTATGTATATATTAAAATATTAAAAAAATAAAAAATTTTAGGTAAATTTTTTTGACACAATTTTTTATATACTAAATAGATAACAATATTAATAAATATTGTTTTTGATATAAAAAATTGTAAAGTTCGTTAACTAATACTAGGGATTTAGAGGAGCTCAAATTAGTATACCTGCAGTATTACCATTAGCAATTTGGAAAATTAGCTGTTTGTACATTTTTTTTTCAACGGAAGCCGTTTTGGAATAAGCAAACAAGCGATAAGAGCCGTTTGGAATGCGCCGGTGTAATATCGGTTACAAGTTGTATACCTAAGAACTAGTCGAGGCCGTTAGGTTAGCATTATTCAGAGCTGCAGGACAAGAGGTCGTGAGTCAGGAACGCAATTCTAAGAGTGCAAATTTCAATACTATACCTACTTATTAAGTAATTTACACGTAATATTTGAAAAATGTACATATATTTTAACAACTTACTACCAATATGGCTATATTAAAGTTACGCTCTATTTTTATTGTATACAAATTATTAATGTTTAGGCTATTGAAGCACAAAATTTAAAATATAGACAATTCATTATACATGGAATATCTATATATAATACGTATAATTGATATGTGAGTATAGGCTCGTAAGAATATCTAACGGTTTTTTTAATCGAATGCAAATTTTCTATCGCGGGGGGAGGCAAATGTATTAATTCGCCAAGGGTATCTCCAAATCTCAATACGGCACTGGTGCCGTCGTGCGTGTCGTTAACCAATCGGTGCAGCCATCTCTTCCGTTACAGTGCGAAGTGTGTGCATGTCCATCCGTCACCGAAACTGCATATCATCACCAGTCCTCGGTAGCCGTATAATTGATAAATTGTACCGGTTATGCCCGCTTTGCACGATATGAATGTGTTTCGTTTAATCCGTAACACAATATCAATTAGTTGTATGATCCGGTTTATATAAATATATAGGTAGTTAATCAAAAATATAAATTTTCTAGTCAATTAAATCTATCTCCGACGCATTACATTTCCAGTCTAATCTAGATAAACTGGTAAGTAAACAAAATTGCTTACCAATAAATATTAATAAATGTATATCATTACTTTCACTCGTCTTTATAAATCTATTTTAATTAGTTATTCAATTAATTCATTCATTGCTTATACAAAAGTAAATTATAGTATAGAGACTTAGAGGAATTTTACTTGAATCTATAATACGTCTTTCTTCTCACACATATATTTGTTTACTAATAAAGCGTTAAGTTTAATTTACAGCTATACAAAAAATTTAAAAATAAATAAACTCTATGAAAATATTATACTTCTTACTTGTTAAGTTTCATTAAGAATATGACTATATAGCAGGGATGGAAAATCCATAGCACGGGAAAAATTAAAATATTTTTACTATATATAATAGGTTATTTTAATTCACATCAAAAAAATAAATAATTAACAAAGTAATATTATAATAGTATGTACCCGAGTACCTCAACTAACCTTTTTTATATTAATACTTTAGTCATACAATAAAATTACAATAATTTTGCTTACAATACTGAATATATTTTTCATGACATGCCAGAAAAAAAATAAGGTAATTTTTGGCACGTTATGTTCAAAAGATTTGCCACCCCTGCTGTAGTCTATACTGGGTCACCAAATTATGCTCTTTATATTAATCAGATATAAAATATACAATATAAATTCTTAAAATAAATTTATTATGAATTTTATTTATAATTTAAAAAAGGTTTACAAGTGATACCAGTAAGTAGGTACGTTGTTCTCCTGGACATTATATACGTTGACTGCAGAGTGGATCACTATTATAGTAGATGTGTTAAATGTGATTATGTGAATTCAATATTATAGACGTATCATTGTATATAAAAATATTTGTACTGTAATAGTATTATTATAATAATAAGATGCACTACATACCTATGAATTATTATAATTATACATGCCATGGATAAAGTCCATTTATTTAAATAAAGATTTTTATAGTTTAAATGTATTATTAATTAATTTGTTATAAAATAATACAATTTTATAAATTTTATGAGGCAATAATTACAATTAATTAATGAACAAATATCAATATTAATAAATATTTTTTGAAAATTAACGGGGTTTCTTTTAAAATTATATATTATAATTTGGTATTCTAATATCTTAAAATCAGTTAAAAATTTACTTAGTTATTTCCATGGAGTACAGACCAAATCTAAAATTACAAAAAAATCTTTAAATTTGATTTAAACAGTTATATATTAGTGTTATAAATTTATAATATGTAGTATATTTCAATTACCGTTGATTTAACATGTTAAATATAATAAGCACATTATTAATGATTCACAAATTAATACCAAAATTAAGTTAACTTATAAATTGTTTATAAATTACTCTAACACTAAATATGTGTAATTTAATTAACAGAGTAATGTTTAAAAATCATTATTTTATATTTACAAAACAATGTTATGCAATAACTGTTCTCTTATTATTTTTTAAAAATTATTGTATTTCTTGTTCTGGGTTCCTACACTAAATCATCTTGTTCTAATAGTAATAGAATTTTTGTTACTTCTTTGAAAAGAAATACTAATTATTATGTTCAAAATACTCATGGTAATCAAACAATATCAAGCACACCCAGAGGTGGTTTAAATTTTTAAATTGTACTCAAAATAGGCTGTTGTAAAATGTTTATAATATTTGACTAACTATTCAATATATTATCAAAAATTGAAATCAGCTAGATTTCCTTGTTGGAATTTTAGTGTATAAATGTATTATACATTTATATACATAAGGTACAATACTAAAGCATATTGTATGAATTACAAACAGATATGAATGTGTCTAATAGTTGTTCAGAAATACCTAACCATTTATAAGGCAATATTGCTTACATTTAACAACCTATTTACCTTTTATGGATTAATTAACTATTTATTAATCACAAAATAGTGAAAAGATTGCAAACCAAGTTATATGTAACATTCAAAATAATGAATGAATAGATACATCCAATCATGATTTTTTATAATATATATACACAAGGTGATTCATTTATCATTGTACACTGATTATTTCAAAAAGTATTCATACCAAGTATTTTACATGGTTTTAAATTCTTAAAAAGACATTTTTATTGAAAAATTAGTTTTTTTCTTTATTGAATGACAACAGTTTAAATTTCATATTCCAAAGTAGAATAAATTTCTGAGTATTTTAATACATAAAAATTGAATTAGTTTAAGAGTTAAAAATATTTAAAACTTAGACAAGCGTAGCAGTGGACAAACACTTTGCAGGATAACCCCGTACTACTTCACTCCACGCATCTGAATTTTAAATACTTATAAACGCAAAAACTACTCGCTCTAAATTCGATTTTTATGTATCAAAATATTTAGAAATTTATTCTGATTTGGCATATGAAATATAAACTTTATGTTGTCATTAAAAAAAGTAAAAATCTTAAAAAAAATATTTTTTTTTAATAACTTGAAACAATGCAAAATAAATGTTTTCAAAAACATGAACACTTTATGAAATAATGAGTGTACAATGATAAAAGAATCATCTTGTATACACATCATAAATTAATGTAAATAAAAACTTTTATATTCATTTGGAATATTTAAGAATAAAAAATGTACCAGTATGAAAATGATATAGTAAAACTTAAATTATAGGTAATTTAAAAAAAATAAATTAAATTAACGGCATGATGTAATTTTAAACTTTTATTAGACATGATATTAGTTGTCGTACCATTCAAATCATATATTATAAAAAAAAAACACATCACTCGCTAGCAATGCTAACTTCAGCAATAACACCAGGTTCGAGGTTGACACTGGTGATTTGTTTGACTTTATCGCTTGGGCATTTTAAATCGATCACCCTCTTGTGAATCCTCATTTGGAATCTGTCCCATGTCTTTGAACCTTCACCACAAGGTGTTTTTCTTGTTGTGATACGCAAGAATTTGGTTGGCATGCGAACTGGTCCTTTAACTGGCAGTTTTCTCTTCTTAATATCAGCAATCATCTCAGAACACACTATAAAAAATTATTTTAATTAACAAAGCAATATACTAACATTTTTAAACAATAAAAATATAACTTACCACTTTCCAAACTTTTGATGTTCTTAGAAGTCAATGTAATACGGATTTTGTGTCTCTTTTGATCTGTAGGAGCGTTTTCAACATCTTTGAATTCCAAATCCTATAACGTATAGAATTATATTTTATATATGTATCAACTAGTAAATTTTTAGCAAGAAAATAATAGGTAAATAAATAATATACATAGATATTTATTAATTACTTAATAAAAAGGTTTTAATAATTATTACTCATCACGTAATCAAGTAATATTTTTCTACATACAAATCTATGGTTCAATTAAATTATTTTATAGTTGGCCAAAAAACCTTATACATTTTATTAATAAGCATGTCTGTCAAAAATCTAATATTGTTTTAAAAAAAATCAATAACAATTAGGTGTTTGTAATTAAATTACTTGATAAAAAAAATTCTTTATCTTAAATTGAAGTAAGCAATAGGTACAGTAAATCCTCGTTTAACATCACCTCATGTAGCATTGTTTTGCTATTGCGTCATTTACACCTAATACATGTGTTTGTCAAATTTTTTTATAGTTATATATATTTTATAAATAAGTAATTTAATTTTGTTGACCTTTTGTAGGTAATATGGTTATCGTTTTTATTGACATAACTATCATATGTAGATACTATTTTCATTTATTTTAAATAATATGTACTTCGTCATTGTTTTCTTTTTTTCAAATCTAATAAGTTTTTGTTAATTTTGGTATAATTTGTAATATAATACAAACAATTAATAATGTATAAATAAAATAATAAAATAGTGCAATGATAATAATACATACATAGGTACATTGTTATTTATTGACAGGAACCTATTATAATAAAGTGTATGTAGTGTTTCGCCTAACATTTTTTTTCAGTTAATGTTGTTTTCCAGGAACTTAACCTTGATGTTAAACAAGAACTTACTGTAGTAAATAAATCATCTAGGTATTTCAATAACTAGTATTTAAACAAATAAAGGTACATTTAACAACTTATAATAGTTTATGTACTAATTATGTAATTTTAGAGAACATTTTTTAAATTTATTATATTTCATCATACAACAAATATTTATTAAAAAATTTAACATTTTAAGAAATAGAAGCAAAAAATTAAACTAATGAATCCAAAGATGACTAGGAACATTAGAATTAATTAGGTAATTTAATAATATTATGAAAAAACATAAATGATTCCAGTACCAAATAAAGCAAAAAAGATAATTATCAATCAACCTTATTAATACATTATATGAATACATGAGTAAATACCTAAAATGATGTATAAATAGATAATAATGCGAGAACAACGATAAGTTACTTTAAAACATTCAACAAAAATAACAACACTTGAAATTATTGGAACCTACCTATAATAATGAATTGATTTAAAAATAATATTTAAGTAATGTCTGAAGTAACACGAACATTCTAACATAGAATACTATTATACTCTATAAAATGTCAACATGAGTGCATACAAAGTTCAGATAAAGTAAAATATTTAAAAATACGCACAGATGTATAGCCCTAGGGGTAGAAACTCAGTAGTAACAATATAAGAAACCTATTTGTACATTGTCAATTTGAACACTAACATCAACAGAGATCGAACGGCGTAGTTTGACAAGCATTTAACGTTACTGAAAATTAAGAATTTTCAGACAGCACACTGGGAAAGGTCAATAGGAAGACTAACAGTGTACTATACAAATTGTAGGTATATTGGTTACATAGGTTTCATTATTAACAATTAGTGCATTAGTGGGTTATGGTCATGTCCGTGCAATGTATGAAAGGAAACTGAATCCGTTTAAGATGATACGATAGCAGCCATCAGAAATAGTTTTTGAAAAACAGAACAACGTACATTAAGCACTATTCGTATGGCGTCCACCGCCGGAAAAGACAGAATTTTACCGCGTTTGAACACAACACAGGTACGCGTCGCGTTCAGTTTTAGTTTTCCGAAACCTGTCAAAAATTTAACCGATAGCGACAGCCGATTAATACCAGTCATGTAATACTTACCATGATTGAATGGCGACGATACAGCAAGCTGACGACGAAAATGAACGGAAACGGTCCGAATGACGAAGGACTGAAAATCACCAAACGTGGAAAAACGATCGCAAAGGAGAGAATATGTCGAGCAGAATTGTTAGGTTATGTTATCGTGCATTCAATAGCAGTGGTAGGCGGACCACAGACGTATTCCGGTAACACATCGGCGGTATGCTGCGGTATGCATCTACCCAGTGCCGACAACTTGTTCGCTTCTCCGTGGTGCCCCTGTACTCCATTATCAACTATACATTTTTATTGTAATACTGTGACAATGTGTTGATGGCGATATGTATACATATAGAGAGTTAGTATACAACTTTATAGGGCCGTATGGGCAATGTTATGGGAAGATATTCTCTAAGACCGTGATTATGGGCTTTTGGCCTGGGATAATGCAGTCTGCGACACGTAATCGTTAATCTCATAGTTTTTTTTTAGGTTTTAGCAATTATTTTTATTATTATTTATAATACATTAATACGTTTATATTTAATAAAAAGAAATAAATGTAAGGTGATATTCCGCAGTGCTATAGATGAGTGCCTCAGTGATTATGTCATACATGAGAAAATGACCATTGACCAATGAATAGTAAAATAACAAGTACTAAATAATACACATTTTAAGTTTATTATCAATCGAATCTGAGTTAATAGCGATGATAAGTATTTACAAATATTTTTACGTTTTAATAACAAGGAAAATCAATCAAATAATCAATCGTATTTTTCAAACAGTTTTCATAATTATGTATTATTTTTTTTATTTTTATCGGTGGCGCAACTTCAAAATTTGGATCCGGGAAATCGAGATTTTCAACATATCCCTCCTCCCACAACTAGGCATTATATTACATGGAGATCTAAGGAGAGTTATTGACTATCGAGAAAGGTGCATTTATCTTACTAAAATAATGTTATACATATTTTAAAAATATTGTTACATAACAAAATTAGAAATTATATAATAGTTATAATTATTAAAAAAAAAACCGTCATACAATTATTTTGGGCCCCTTAGATAAGTGATCTGGCCCGGGTGTGCCTGCACTCAATTCCTCTTAGTTATACACCACCGATTTTTTTTAGTCATGTTTCATCATAGACATGCCAATTATAACACATACAATAAAGATAACAGTACCTGGCAACTAGCTCTATAGTTGATGTAGAATATACCTACGTTCTACACCGTGTAAGTGATTCACTGTAGTAGGTTCACTACTTATATAGGTTTTAGCCAGTAGAAAACAGTCATACAAAATATAACAGAAACAGTATTAGCATGAGCAGGTCGTATGAGTATTTAATATTTAAATGACTTAATTGGTATGTACATACATTTTGTAATACTACAATTTAATAAATCTAAGTATAGAAAACACGACCTGATATTTAACCTGCAGAGACAATAAAACATGAATCGTACTCATGACAATTATAATTCAGAACGTTTGAAAAGATACATAATAAATAATAATCATCCTGTATAATAGTGTGGAAAAGCCATGAATAAAAGAAAAATGTCCGTTTTCTTAATAGTTTATTTTTCTATACTTTTACTTAACGTTAATACCTATGCAATATTATTGCCTATAAGTGCTTCGGTGTCAATTTGATAAACATACAACAGCAAATAGTAAAAGGCAACTTTTTTTTCGCTCGTCACCTTTTGAAGCAGTAAAAATACTTTGATTTTCAAAAATCGGTAAAAATTCTGGTAGAAAATTAAATCTAATTGGTACTTTAAGAGGATAAAAAGAAATAATTCCTATTGCCTACTTTTTTTTATAATTGGGAAAAACCAAAAAAAAAATTCAGGAAAAACGGAAATTTTTACGCAGTCCAAATTTGTTTTTTTTATGTACCTATAAGTTGAAAACGAATTACTTCAAATACTTGACATTTTCACCAAAAGCTTATATTACCTATCTTTTTCTATTTACGATTAAACTTTAAAATTGTTTAGTTACTTTTTCAATACACATCAATTAAAAAGTATTCGCTTGGTTGAAATACTTGACAAAGTTAATACAAAGCTCTTCGTAAATTGTTAATTTTCCAATTAAAAAATATCAAAAATCTACAGTAAAAAAAAAAACATATTAAAACAAAAAATTTTTTTTTTTTCTAATAGGTCTCAATACACTTATATTATCACAATAACACAATTCGCAAATAATACAATAATATATAATATATTGTATAGGTAGATAAAACGCAGTATTTCTTCTTAGAATAAAATACACTTGTTTTAAAAACAATTTTTAATAGTATTTATTTCAGGGAAAAATAATTGGTAAATTGTAGGTACTTAAAACCGAATAAATTTGCTTTGATACGTTATTGATAATTGATGTTAAATTGTTGTTTTTAATTTTACATATACATTAAAATATTTAATATATTGATGTGACATTAATTTGTTTTGGATTTCATAATAAAGAAGCTTCATTGTTTCAAGACTATTTATATAAAATAATGATTTCACAACAATTTATTTGAATTTTTCATTCAAATAATGTATTTTTTTACAATAGTATAATATATATTCAGGTTTATTAAGTTGATCTATAGAGCTTATAGGAAAACAAAGAAAAACAAATTAAAAATCTATTATGCTCATCTGTTTAATGCTTTTAAAGATACAAATCCATTATAATATAATTATTAGGTATAGAAGTATTATATTATGCATCAAAAATTGAAAAATTATAATATTTTAAGTATTGATGAACCTTTATTATAATTTATTTATTATTACTTTTTAGTTTTTATCTTTATATCTTAAAAATGGATGCATTTAGTTTTTTGAACTGATCTGTATTATATCAAGTAAAGATAAAAGTGTTTTTATTTTAATGCAAGACACTCGTTATTTAAACACCATTCCTATGAATATAATAATATGTCATACATAAACCTAAATACTTCATTGGGATAAACTGGATAAAGTACCTAATATGATTGCAATTAAATTACATTATATTATACTTAATAGTTAATTGTGTAATTATAATTGTATCTGCTTCAAAGAAATATATAAGTATTTAGAATAAGATAACAAAATTAGTAATGTCTTAATGGCTATTGGAATTACTTTCCAGAATGTTTGTGGCCTGTGGTACTGCCGGTATAGGGTTATTGTTTTATTTTTTTCTCATATTGTATACATTCCTACTTATAAAATATGAAGATATTACAATGCTTCTTTAAATACAAAAAATAATCATGTACAAACTACTAACCGAACTTCGATATAGTTCAATTATTTCATAGTTAATAAATTGTTATTGGTAAACATTATTAAATATTATAGTAATAAAACAATATCTATTATACAGTTTTTTTTCCTACAGACACGTAATATTAAATAGGTATCTACAAAAAAAAATAATTAGGTGAAATAGAAGTATGAACTATATTTTTAATAATTATATATATTAACAATTTACATAATAATTAATATATTATTTTGTATGTCAATATAACTTTTGTGATATAACATTATGATAACGTAATCAATGAATAGACACAAAATAAAAATTTATTACAAAATTTATTTTTATTTTGCACAATAATAATAATATTTTTTTTTAAACCAACATGCTTATTATTTGTCTCCTATATAATAATTATTATGGGCACAACTAAATATTATAGTTTATATCAAAGCAATACATTACAACGCTGTACAATATTATTTTAACATATTATAATTCCAACAAAACAAATTATAATATAATATAGTATAATTAATTATATTTTTATAATAATAATGTTACACGATATTTCAGAATGAACGACTACGATTTAAATGCATTTAAAATAATAAAGTTCGACGTCAAATAAAATTGAAAACATCATAATATTGTTATTGTATCTATACGTGTCAAATGTCAATACAGTTGATATTTTGGACTACTAACAATATGTTTTTATTAATTTATCATAACTTAGTTTATAGGTTAATAAATAGTCTATAACTTGTAAAGGTACGGCGATAAGGTAAAATAATAATGGTATTATACTATTATGTATATAATACATAAAATGTAATGCTATTAGTCAATTGTTGGTCTGCATGTAAATAATGACAATTAGCAAACGAAATCGACGTATAATATATTAGTGTAATACTATAATTATTTAGGTATAGGTAAGTAGTTATATAAAATCGAAATAACGGTAAAATAGTAATAATAATAATAATAACAATAAGAAGGTATAAAACAAATTGGTTACAATAATAAACCTATAATTAATATACGCATTAACTATTACAGACTTATAGTATTACATTATTCTAACTGACGAGGATAAAATTAACTAATCTCGTGAAATAGGTAATTAAATAATGGTCTAAAATCTATTTATCAGTCATATCGTTTATAACACTATTAATATTATAATATTATATTAAATATGTCTCAATAATATATTTATTTTGGAACTGGCTGCTCGGTAAATATTAATAATAATAATATTAGTTTATGGCAAGCCCAACCGTAATTTTGAAAATATTTAATAAAATTTTTTATATTTTAATTTATGATAGATAGACTCTAGGAATACCTATTAATTGCTGTATAGATCAACAACTTTAAATATAAATTATTAATATTTGTGTTGCCAAGCAACGATCGATTGCTCTGTGGTCCGGGTATATACTTCTTTACACGGAAAACTTAAAATTTTTGAAATCCCCCTCAAATTTTAATGTAATAAGAATGTGTCCAAAACCACAATAGTCCTTTAGGCTTTTTAAAGCAAAACCTTGAGTTCAGCTTTAGAACGGAATAAATTGACATAGCAAAAATAAAATGCAATTTGTTTCATCTAACACAATATATGGCAATAGAATTTGACGGTAATGTAAAATAATATTATAAATTATAAAAACGATACTATATAATATGTAATTTTCGAAATGTGTTGTAACTTTGTAAGCACTAAAAATCGCAACTTTTCAGTTACGTTCACCGCGCAATACAACTACAACTGCGATGAATGCATTTAGGAATTTGTTGTACAATAAATAATAAAATTACTTAATGCGAATGGATAATATTTTATATTTATAATACCAATATTATTCAAAGTACCTTTATAAAATTAAAGGTGATATACAAAGTGGTATAAATCTAAAACAATAAAATATTTTGTTCAATCGATCTCGAAAGGTTGAAAAAATCAAAATCAGTTTAGCCGCAAATTACAACGTTCGATTGCACTACACAAGATGTAATAACAATATTAACCGGGATTTACATCAGATTGTCAAAAAAAAAAAAAAAAACAAAAACAATTTGTCCCTCTTTCACGTCAATCGACACACTATTCTTTTTAACTGTCTTGCGTAGGTACTAAAAGTCTATAACACACACACACAAATACACAATATATCACAAAAAATTGATAAATTAACAATTCCGATCGTGTAAAACAAAACTCGTCGTGATCGTATCACAGACGCATATACCTACGCTCCGAGATCTGTATCGTTTTTTCGACTGTCTATTAAAATCTACCAACAACATGTGCACTGGCGTGAGTTTTTTCGTACGAAATCTAAGATTTATCTGTGAAAATTCATAGGACAATACATAGATATCTATTATAAAACAAACGATTATTAGTAGAACGAAAGTCTTATTATACGCGGTATAATATGACTCGAATACGTGACCCTTGTTGCATATGACAATGAATGCAGAACATAGTTGTTATATCAAATGTGATTATATGGAAATATAATAATATTATTTTAAATGGTTTCTACATAAGTATTTTTAAATTTTTATATGGGTGGGAGGGACACTCGTACATACGAAGAATATACGACATGGCCATACGTCTAGTCTGTCATATCACGTGGAATTATATTGAGTGGAATGTATATTATCTTGCTACTTAATTTACATTTAATAGGGTTTTTTAACAGGTAATCAACTTATATTATACTATATTTAAATCATACACAAAACAATACTGAATATTCCCGATTTTTTTATTTGTTCAGTCGTCGTTTTATTAGTGTGTAACTTTTATTATTTTAAACCTAAATCGTAAACAAATATATTATAACAAAATAACATAATTTATAATAATACTACATTTATTGTTAAATAATCAATATTACGATTGAATTATTGAACTTATTGAAGAATGCGGTGGCAAAACTGATCGAAATCCACGGTCAACGAAAATCTATAATGCCCGTTTAAAATAATATGATTATAAATCACGCATAAAGTGATATTGAACAATTATTTAAGTTTTTAACTCATGATATTATAGCATCATATACAGATCTATTTAACGATCATAGTTTATATTGTAAGATTGATACGTACCAATTGGCAGAAATCTAGGAAGGCCTTAGTAACAATAAAGACTCTCTAAAAATAAAAAAATTAATTGGAATATTTTTTTTTATAAATATTGTTTAAAATGCTCATAAAAAAGTACTATGTATAGGAATATTTTCTTAGAAATTATCGTAAAAATGTTGATTGAAAAAAATTCCTTATTTTCTTATGAAGTTTTTGCGCGTAAATGGCAGGCGACTAGCTATAATAATTTTAAAAATAAATACTAAAAACCCAAGAATTTGCTTCTGATAAATATATAGTCTTGTATATTGAATACACTGAGCGAAGAAATTAAGACAATTTGAACTTTATGGTTGTCAAATGGATTAGGCACATGCTATTTTGATATTTGTGAATGTACGGATATATATTATATAAGAACCACCTCAAAGGGATATTGTATCACATTTTTAAATTTTAGGTATTTAAATTGAATATTATGAAGTTTTAAATACGAAACAGTTTTTAAATTTTCAAGATTTTACAGAAAACCTAATAAACAAAAAAAATTAATTCTGTAACATTACCTATTAATAAAATTTTAATAAAAAAAGTTCGAGGGAAGCCAGAAACAATTTCTTTATTGCAATTTAAGTTGTTAGCACTCCCCTCTCCCATAATAGTAGGCGATTTCCTCTTAAGTACGTATTTACTTAGCGACTATTCGAAAACAGAACAATAAAAAAATAGACCGCTACGAACAGTATAATAGTACGTATACTATAGTGTACAAAATATCATATGTAATCAACGGCACACATTCAAAATCGAATTAAAATAGTATTTCACCTACTTAACAATATACATATTAGTTCAACAAGACGTGCGTTACACTTAATACTTATTGTAACTCATCGTATATAATAATTATGTACAACGGAATGAATGCTAAAACACTTATTAACACTTTAAAATTTAAAAAAAAAAATTGAAATAGAAAAATAAAATTACAGTGGATGATGTGTTTATGAACACGAAAGACAGCACTGTGTTTGGTATTGACGCAAGTGACACATGTTCATTTGTTTTATGTTCTTGCAGTTGTGTTTGCTGTGATCTATGCATTCGTTTTCTATAACAAAAACAGTTCGCATAATTACATAATTTTTAAAACGTTAACAACAATTATAACGAGTTATGACATGTTATAGACTTATAACACTAATCAACGAGGTTTCGGGGCGTTATAGGTTTTATATATATATATATTGCGAATGAGTAAATTATTAATTGAAAATGAAGGGTGACTTGATGACTTTCGAGTCTCCAGATAGTTTTACGGACTGTTTGTATAGTTTTAAATCTTAACAGAGCAGTATTATTTACATTGTTACGAGTAATAAGGGATTTTTGACATCAAAACATCGAACATGCACATGATTTCGAGTGTGAATTTTTTGGTACAATTCGCAAAAATGGGTACTTATTATTGTTGTATCTGCTGTAAATTATTAATATTTGCATAATGTATCTATACCGCTTGTTGCGAAGACATTTCGTATGGTCAAGTCGATTATATAATAAATAAAACACAAGCATAATCGATTTGAACCCTAAACGATTGGCGATCGTGAACACAGTACACATGCAGGACAAAATGGCTCAACACGATTATGGAAGGTTGTGAGATTTTTTCCCCCACCTGTCTCCCACCCTACGTAATGAGGTCACTACTCTTGTTGAAAGTGCTCGCACAGTTATGTGTGTTTTTACTTGTTGCGCACTGCGGCCCTGTGCAAGTCTTCATCACCGGTGGCCTGGGCTGGTCGCGGCAGGCGGTCCCGGCCGGCTTATTGGTGCCGTACCAGACACACTGCAATATTCGGTACCTCAGCCCGTCCTTTTCGCACGACGCCGAACACTGACAACAAAAAAAAAAAACATTATATAGTATATCTGTTACTGTGAATGTCCGCAATTGGTGAGTGCTGACAATCACCTAGTGAATGTTGACATACACCTACTAAATTGGTAAATGTTGAAAAATTAAAACAATATAGACACGTACTTGTGGATGTTGACATTTACGTTAGGATTTTAGTGACATACACAACACGGTTTTGGTTAATGTTGTACATAATAATAGTACTATAGAGTATAGACAATAATACAAAATAGAAATGATATGTTTAGTTATAAATATTAACAATTACTTTTATTAATTACAATTGTTATTATTGAACAATATTATACTTGTGTTATTAATTTAAATTATTATTATTTTGCCATACAAAAATTATTATTTTAAAACAACGGCGAAAATTGTTCTGCTTATTGCAACATGACAAACTGTCATGACATTTTGAACTGCATAAAATTCCAAAATTTTTACAACCGCACTTTTTTGTGGTGCACTTTGTTTTGCAATTACGTCTTGTATAGGTAGGTACTAGAATTTTAGATAAGATCAGATTAAATAATATCGGCATTATCAACATTCACCAATATCGTTATATAAACGTCGACATTCGCTAGTAAATGTTTACAAACAGTTCAAATTTAAACAAAATGCCAACATTCACCAACGAATTTGGTGTATGACGACATTAACCGGTGACTGTCAGCACTCACCAATTGCGGACATTCGCAGTAACGTATCTACATAATTCCTATCTATAGTATTTGAAAGGCGAGAGCCTAAAGCTACAACGACAGTTGTGGAAATCGCGTGTTTGCTCATGTTAGATGTCTATATGTATGCTAAACAAGTGGCGTAGCGAGAATGGTTAAACTAATAACGTTATAAATGCCCACCCCGAATTTCACTTTATAATTGTATTATTTAATCAAAGTTCAAAATACGATGAATGTAAGTATTTGAGATGATTTTGAACTAGACATTATGCCCTATGAGTTATATATATATATATATATATATTATACATATTCCTCTTTAAACTTTTATAGAGAAAAGTGTACTACCGAATCCTCAACTATAAATTGTAACTTAAGTTTTTGATTTTAATTATTGTATTGTGCATTCGTAGGTATTAAAGTTTAGAAACATTGACCTATTTACAAAAAAATATATATATATATATATATTTTTTTAAAGAATCAAATATTTATACACTAACACTTAATACACTATATATATTTTTAAACAAAACGAGAAATTCAGATGTTGGGCAATTTGAATTGTTAATGATAAATTAAAAACTTTTAAAATGTTGGAGTATATAATATAATAATAACTGGCTGGTTAAACTTTTTGATCTGTACATAAATTATTTATTTATATTATTTTTGTGATTATAAAATATTTTAAGTGGAAAAGACGTTTGAAGTTCAGCATTATCGTTTTGAAATTTATGCAGAATTTGATATATTATTCAAAATAGGAAAAAAATGACGCGTCATATTATTTGTATTATAATAATTTATATTTATTATTTTATATGCCGTATCGTTTCATTTAAACGTAAATCACGTTTATGTAGACATAATTTATCGATTTTCAAGTGTCACAGAAATCGAATTATTATTGAACGGAAATACTTTTCAGAAAATCAAATTATACTTATCTTTTTTGAAGTGGTAAAAACCGTTTGGATGTATACCGATATATTATAATAAGTACTACTGCAGGCGAAACCGAAAACAATATAGACGAAGATTGACGTTACTCGTGTGAATGTTGTCTGCACACGTCAAAAGTTGATTTTATACATCCTGAGCCTTATTTGTATGCGAGTCGAAATTTCACACACTTATGCAGTGTTTGTGACGTGTGCACATATTAGTGTGTGTGTACGTGCATGCCCACGAGAGAGAGAAAGATATGAGCATATTATAACAAACTATCGTTTTGTTTATTATATTTTATTTTAAAAAACAAAAAATATAGTATCAGATCGTTTTAGTTGAATCATTTGATGCATATAAAAATAAAACGAGGTCAACGTTTGGAATTTCGGGAAACCGAAGGTATCTACAAAATGCATCTGCAGTAGGATAAAATTATAGCATAATACAGTGATTTGTGAGTAAATACAAGTGATCACGTAAACACACACACTACGCATCATCAAAAATGGTCCAACGCGTTTATCGACCGTCGCGCGACAGTTTCATTTATACGCGGCGTAAATTGAGATAACGCACGCGCCCGCTCGGCAGTGTACGGTAGCAAATAACTTATAATTGACAGTGACGACGACGCGAATCGAAAAACTCTATTTTTATCCCTTCTTTCTTTTCGTCTTTTTATTTATTTTTTTCCCTTTTTCACTTATTTTCTCCTCGGTTGCATTATTTATCGACGTCACCCGCGCACAGATACCTACGCGTGCACTCACACTGTAGACACTTACCTCGGACCACTCGCCCACTTTCCAAGTGCCTTTGCACTGATCGTTGTAACATTCCTTCCGGTTCACCGGCTTTTCGATCCCGTGGCACGCTTCGTCCGATATAGTGGCTCCATCCGAATTCTGACAGTACACGTTTCGCCTCTGCATCGCTGCGCAAAGTGGAAAAAAGGGGGTGACGTGTTTAAAAATTTAAATAACGTTAAATATTTACGTGGATAACTAGAGTTCGATAAAAAAAAAAAACTAGGAAACTATAGCACGTATATTATATATACATATATTTACAAAGCCCGATCACTATGGATATAGTTAAATTTTTCTAGTTAACTCCGGGATGCTGCGATTTACTAATCGTACTCAATAAAAGATAGAAGTCAATATTTTAGTTGGGCTTTCATTGTATAAATTTCATACAGCCTAGGATGTAAAACCATAATAGTAAAATCTAATCGATCCTTAACAGAAAACAATATATATCTTTTTTAATAATAATAATGTGTAATTTTGTGGCGCTATTTTTACTACGTAGTGTTATGATTAGTAATTAGTATATTTTCATTGACGAGTGACAATATATTTTCTAAGGCAATCGCATCTCGAACATTTTTTGTCTGTCAGACAATGAAAGTTAAACAGCAGCTTGTACAGCCTATATTTGTTGTAATAATTGCATTTTGATTACACGATATGGAAATAAATATGAATGTATAAAAGTTTATACTTGCAGTAGTACAATAATTCACGCTATGTAAATAAACAATAATTAATTTTCTTAAATTATTATACTTTAAGTTATAAATAATTTCAATAAATACCAGTTATTTGTTTTTATAATTTATAACCATAATTTTTAAACAATAGAAATGTATGTGAGTAAACAACTTATGTATAATTGGGTTTTTAATAAATCATTAGAAGAATATTACATCATAATCGTTTGTTATTAATCAGTTTCTACTGTTATAATAATTTCATCCTAAGATGTATAAATTGGTATACATCCCAATAAAATTACGTTTTTCAGCTTTTAGTGAGTACGATTAATAAAGTCAATCATTATTCGTGGACTTTCATTGTGGTGGGAGGGGGGAGGGAGGTGAAATAAGACGAGACTAACCAGTATTCCAGGTGAAACACTTGGACTCCTCGCACGGTTTCCATTCGGTCACCGACCACTGCGGACAGTCATCCGTCTCGCACTTTTGAATGGTCACGGGCGTCGGCAGCCGGGCGTCCTCGCACAAGTTATTGTCCACGCTCTGCGTCATGTTGTTCAGTTTGACTATGCAGTGAGCCGCTCTCATCTGTGAGAAGGCAAACATTAATGTAACAACAGGAATAATAAGTATTTACAATTTATGTCACCGAGTGGTCGTAGTTCACGGCCAACGAAAAAAATTATAAATACCTACGCCGTTGTAACAAAATAAAACAAAATTGTACCTGAAAGCCGTTGCCACCGCAAGGCGGAGAGCAGTCCGACCATTCCGTGATGAGCCATTCAAATTTCACGCTCTTCCGGTCACCTGCAGCACAAAACATAGCCGGTGTCAAATCAATTACATTTTAATCACAAAACTACAATATCACATCCCGCCAATGTGCTAGTAATAACACAGAGCTGTATAATATTATAAGTACCTTTGCCGAGCAAAACGGGTTTACCGAACATGTCTTCCTCGGTGCTGGTTTCGATTTCTGCCGGTGGGTTTGCCGGTTCTTCCATGAACATTCTATTCACTCGTGCGTTGCTCACGCCCTGAAACGGCCACAGAGCCTACTCATTTTATTAGTATGAATGATTGTAATGATGTTTTTCCGATGGAAAATGAAACAAAACTTTCCCCAGGTTCGTGTAATATGTTTACGTGTAAGCACAACTCAAACAAAATGACGTGTCGTTTACAGAAATCGACGGTGCGTTAATATTATAGGTTATAAGTACAGGATTCAAATAAACAAAACCAAATACGTACGTATATACATGCAAGGGTTTAATCGTGAGATGATAATAACAATAATAATAATAGGCAAAAAGTGGTGATGGTATAATAGGGTTGGCTAAACTATATATAATCATTATAATATTCAAGTAATATAATAATGCGTATTTTACTATAGTGTGTACGTTTTATGTTTATACGCGTATGTGTGCGCGTGTGTTTGTTTGTGTGCATGTGTAATAAGGTATAATATGATTAATTATAATTAAAATAAATATACTATTATAAATTAAAGTCAACGGAATGTGCAATATAGTTTAATAATAATAAACATTTAGACGTAAGGGAGCTAATCATCTACGGTGATAACCCAGGAAATTCAGTTTTATTTTCCTTTATCTCACCTTGAGGTTAAAAAGAAGACTGTGAAGGTGAGGCAAGTTTCGTGAACTTCCGGAAGTGGTGGGTTTTGGGGAGACGTCTATAGCATTTTTCTCTGTTTCCTGTTTACAGACACAAAGAAACGTTGTAATGTATCAACTACTATATAGTCATACACAATATTTATAAGCTCGGGTATAGTATACTCGTGTATATGCGCCAACGACGTAGTTATTAAACGGTATAATCAATTTCGGAGGGGGAACAGGTCAGGTTAAATCAGATAATATTATATTAAAAATTTAAAATAAAAAAAGAAACAAGTTAAATGGGAAAATAGTAAAAATCAAGAAGATACTTGCCACTACGTGTTTTTCGGAAGACGCCGTGCTCGTTACGATTGACTGCATAGTAGTAGTTTTTTGTCGTGACTGTTTGTGTTTCTGTTCGCGATTTTGTTCACCTTTGATGCGCTCGTGGCTGATGTCAAATGACGGTTCTATCCCTTGCGGATTTGCATACGAAGGATTTATACCTTTGAACGAATATATCATGACGCATAAATAAATTATTACAACAATAATAAATTAACATCATATATAATGCAAGACATCAGTGGTGAGACTATACGAATAAAAAATGTTTTTCAATATAAAGAGAGGGAGGGGTGAGAAAATTAAATTGTAAAAATTAAACCTAACCTTATAATAAACTTACGTTACAAAACAATGTAAGAACAATCGTAAAATGACTCTGAACAGATATCTGTGTGATAAGATGTATAGTTAGGTATATCGATTATTATTTACCCATACCCACTAAGTAAACAGTTTTATTTTTTTCCCTATTTTTTCTATTAAATCCTAGTATTATACTAAGCTATTTATTACTGGTAAATTCAAGAAATAACCTCCTTGAACTAAAATTTATATTCCGTATCAAATTTAAAATTCTTCCTGATAAATCATACACCATATTTGTCAAACAAAAATAGTTATTCTTGCAAGGATAATATGTTAATACAATGATACTATGTAATATAGAATGTGTACAACTACGTTTAAGAAAATAATAAATTTAGATTTCAAACGAATGGTAAGAGAGAAATAATGACTGGTAGCGAAAGTACGTAAATCGTACCTGGATCTTGTTGGTTCAAAGGCTTGTCGATTTCTTCGGAACTAGGAAATTCTCCCGGCTGGGGTTTGATGTTGATGTTCATTGTGGCTTGGGCATTACCAGCTAAACAATAAATAAATAAATAAGAAAGTCATTAATACAGCAGGTATACAATTATACAAAATGATTTATTCATCGTGGACTAGGTAATAATGTAGTGCTTTTTAAATAAATTTTGTTTATACATTCGTTTAAAAACCATTAATTACTTAGTTTCTTATAATTTTACTTAATATTAAGTCTTTGTTTTTACCATTCAAAAATGTTCAGTTAAATCCTTATGTTTTAAGATATTGTCTGATGATTTGGTTTACGATAAAGGATCACTTTATAGTATAAACCTAACCATGCCCGACTTCCTAGTTTTCCCGTAACATATAAATTATATTCGTACGATACAATACGAATCATACGTAATAACTGATAACATAGTATTGAATTTCCACGCAACATACCCGTGCATGTATAAGTCCCTCGGTCAGAGTATGTAGTGGTCCGGATCTTGAGTATGCCTTTTTTCGATATCCGGACCTTCTTGCCATTTTGTAAGGGCTGACCATCTTTTGACCACTGTATTTTTCCCCTACAACAATATTACTTAATATTACTCACTCTGTATATCATATAAAAACTATAATCATTATTGTTTGCTAAACACGCGTTTCACCCTTCGAATTTGGCTGTTCGATGTATAACGATATGAAATATACAATGTACCTATACAACGTATAATAAGTACAGTGTACACATTGTATAAGTCATATACCTAGCAGTGATATAATTGCATATATTAATTAATTGCCTTACGTTTAGTAAATAATAAGGATATTATGAACCAAATAGGTTAAAATATTATAAGTAAAAGCTACAACGTGTATTATCAATATCGGCTATATAGTTGTAGACAAACCAAATCAAAATACTACGTAAAGCACATTAATTATTATACGTTTGTGGAATGTATCAATGAGTAAAGCACATTCAATACATTAACAAGTACATAACTACCTCGTTGGTCATCACTCATCAGTCATCATAATATATTACACAGTAAATGGGTTGTAAACTTTATCGTTGTGAAATGGGCTTAAAGAAATATTTAAAAAAAATCGCGAAGTTTATAGAGGAGGTATAGTACTCTGAGAATTTTAAAGCTCAACTCAAAGCTACAAGAAACAAATGTATAATTATACTTCTATCTACTAACAAGTTATGCATGAACAACATCGGAATCAGCGTACAGCCGTACGGGAGTTAAGTGGATAAAAATATCTTCGTATACTCTGACATTTAAATAACATTACACGTTTGAAGTAAAAACTTTTAACTTATCTATACAGTTTAAGAACACGGAGATCGAATGAATTTTCAAAAATGTCTTTAGGTCATCGACAAACGAAATAAACTCGTGTTGACCCGACGATACACGTCCGCGGGCGTCACGTTTCATTTTATGCACCACGTTCATGATAACAATGGTCGAAAACAATAAGAGGCAATATATATATATATATATATATATCCTTTATATTATAACACGAAACCCCCGAGGGCTGTGCCAAGTGCACTTCAGACCTAAAACGCCGTATAGTTTACACCCGCTACATATACCTGCAGACCTTATACATTATAGTGTGACGTCATTGATCATTATTATATAAAACTTGCTGGCACGTATAATATGTGTATAGTAATACTATTAATACTTGCATATATTATAGATAAGTGTGCGCGCAGGGGTGACAGCGAGGGCTAATACCTCTCGTGTGAAATTCCTTCATCCTAGATCTCTCGTCAAAGTATTTTCTATTTTATAAAAATATTTTCAACGTGCAATCGAATATGATATCTCGAATTATTATAATACATTTTTTTTTTTAACGACAAGACCGTTTTAGCTACGATTACTAATTCATTCTGAGAGACAATACTGATTACTAAAGTTAAAATATTAAAATAAATTATGTTTTCATATTTTTTATTATATTAGACATTATTATTGTTATTGAAAATGGCTTATTGAGAACTATACATTATGATTATCTAACATTCTAACCATGTTTATACATTGACCAATACAATATGGTATAAACAAGCATGTCCATAATTGTGTGTGAAAATAAATTTCAATGATAGTTGCTTAATCTTAAAGACATCTTTATGATGGGAGAGAGATTTTGGACCCCAAATCATACAATTTTAAATCCCCTGAAAAGAGGAGAATCTTATGATATTTTATATACCTCTTGTTGACGGGACACCGCATCTTCATTTCCACCCCTCTGTACACCGTCGCCTCACCACCGACTTTAAGCATGACATCCTCCTCGGTGGTGGCCTGTTCGTATTTCTGAGCCACGTCCGACACCATAACTGCTTCCTGCGAACTGCAAGCGTTCGGGTTACATAACCTACTGTCGAGTGGCTTGTCAGTGCCGCAATCCGTGTCTGGCCGGTTTATTATGTGCCCGTGGGCAATCCTCTGTACACACTCTACCACTCTGGTTTTGACGCCACCGTTACATTTTTTACTACACTGTAAAGAATAAATAATAAACACATCATAATAAATACTTACAAAGTAAGTTATATTCAAAAATGACTGAGAATACCATGTAAATGCATGTAACCGATTTATATTACTCATAGCTTCACTTATTCGCAGGCACAAAACCCGTAATTATGTTATTTTATACCATAAAAAAATATAATTTAAACACTTATTATTTTGAAAAGAGTACGTCAACAATAACGTAAAGATACATTAACTTAAAATGTAAATGAAATAATATTAACTGAGAAAATGAAGACCAAACAAAAAATAACTTAAGAAAAATCCTTTACTATTCGTATAATTGTATATGTGTTTAAAATACATTTTCTAAAAATACACAAAATACTTTATTGTTCCAGTAACTCAAGAAACTTATCACATGGTTTTTAACGAAAGTACAAAGTTTACTTTTGTAACTGCTACGAAAACATATCATATATTAAATAGATCGTATTACGTATCATATTCATTTCATCAAAGACCTAACAAAAATGGACATAATGGATACTGCATGTAACTTTATGCATACAAATACATATTATAATATATAATACGTAAAATATATACTTTAAGTGTTTAAAATAATATAAATAAATAATTATTATTTGTAATACTTTCTACATTTGAAATACGAAGGTATAAAATACTCTCAAAATGTAACCCACGTTAACGTAGTAATGGCAGTTATGAAAACTTAGAACGTACCTTCGACCATTCGGAAGTCCGCCATTCTGTGGGACAGTCAATCATGTTGCATTGCTTCCGGTCCGTGGGCGGTGGTTGTGGGCACATGTTGTTCGGCACGATAGCTGTGTTCCCTTCGGTCACCTCGTGTATGCAGTTGACCTCGCGCATCTGAAGCCCTATTCCGCAGCTCTGTGAACACGGCTGAAAGTCGCTAACGTTCCACCGGGGTGGACAGGGTTGGTCGTTGCAAGTCTGCGTCAGTACTTCGGGCTGATCGTTTCGAGAACACAAATACGGGGAGACGATTTTCTTGTCCTCTTCGCGTTCACACAGCACCAACGATTCTTGTACGCCTACACAGACACAAATAAAAAAATAAAAACTGTTTACCAAATGTAAAGCTCAGTAGTATGTTGATTGATATTATATTATTATCGTATTTTATATTATTACTGTCATCGTCTAAAAATACTTTTTACTTAAAATGTTACACAATTCCAAGCCTCAAATTTTCACTACTTTAATACACATAATACGATTTACAATACTTTTTTGACTGAAATCAATCTGTCGCTATATATTATATAATTTAAACTAATTCAAATTGTATAACAAAATCGCGTTTTACACAGACGTATATTATAGCTGAAGCACAGCGTTTTACTAGGAATACACAAACATAATATTATTTAATTTGATAACGCTAACATTATGTACAGGCGTACGTTTAATTATTGATGTACTATATTAGTTGTAATATTATTAAAAACATCAAAATATTATTGTTATTAATGTTTTTTTTTTTTTTTTTTACTATAAAAACCAGCAATTTATTGCTTTTTGAAACCTTATTTGGTCCAGGCAATACAAATCTAACCTCCAAGACAAGAAGCACTGCAATGCGTAAAGCCCTCTCTTTTCCAAGAGTATGTTTTACCAAACGAACCGGGGGCGACTTTCGGTGGATTGAAATCATCAGAGCTGGCATCCGCGTATCCGTCCCTAATGGACCTCTCATTTTGATCAAATCTGAAATCATGGATATAATTATTGATCATGAGATATTATATAATGAACTCGTATAGTTGTAAAAAAAATATATCGACGACATTATTTACATTTTGTTCAACGAACAGGGCACTGAGGAGCATTTTTCGACCTCCGGTGGTTTGGGACCGACACA
This sequence comes from Rhopalosiphum maidis, assembly GCF_003676215.2. Lineage (NCBI taxonomy): Eukaryota > Metazoa > Arthropoda > Insecta > Hemiptera > Aphididae > Rhopalosiphum > Rhopalosiphum maidis. The sequence goes on along the minus strand of NC_040877.1, from coordinate 52,886,842 downwards.
CGCGTCGTCTGTTAACTTCGTCATGATCTGAGTGTAATCTAAATGAGCTTTGCAATACACTTTCCTAGTCCTGATACCATCGCCGCACGTGACACTGCATGGGCTCCAATTGTCGGCAACGAACCTAAACATTATTATCAGTTTAATAAATCGTTGCGCGTGTGAATGTGGGCGCTAAAAGTTTACAGTGTATGTGGAGAAGTTTTTTGTTGGCCAACCAACCGCTGAGCGTGGGCTTGTGAAAAACTCGATTTGGACGACACTTGGAAATCCGAGTCTGCGTCAAAATTTTCGTCTGTAACAACACGCGTAGCAAAAACAAACATGACGTTAAGTAAAAATAACAAGTAAAATAAACAACCGAAAACACGATACTTCGATTTATTATGTTGGTCAAGAAGAGAATTATATTTTTTTTTACCATTATTTTTGAAAATAATATAAAGTTTTGCGGTGCCGACAAATACTTTACTTTTCCATTGTTTCGCTGAATTTCAAAAACAAATAGTACCAGAATTCGTTATTTATTGAGAAGACGATAGAATTATTTGGTATACAAGTATATTATCATATTATTAGAATTATCTAACAACATTTTTCTTCGTGCAAAATAGTTATATAAAAATTATAAAATTGTTAAAGTGTAAACAAATTTAGGCTCATCATAACATATTGCTCGGAATATTTTAAAATAATAGTTTAACATACTTACAAAACATAATTGTAATGGTACACCTCAACAGGTAAATATTTTAATTGGGTACCCAGCTTTGTAAAAAAAAAAATTAAAGGGAGCATCCTGAGCGAATGTCTAATTATAAAACGTAATAACACGTTTTAGGGAGACTTTTAGTATTCTTAAGATCTAAAAATTGAATTATTTGGAATAGATAATGAAATTAGTATAGTTAAAAAATATTACAATTTTTACTGGTAATATCCGTGTAGGATTTTGATTTATCTACTTAAATATTTAAATTATTATTAGAAATAGTATACATTTATAGTTTATACAATTTTAACTGCGCATCAAAATAATAAAGATTTTTGTGTTATAAAATTAACTACGAATCTTTCGATTTATTTACAATAAATATAATATTTTAGAAAATATAGTTTGAAATTTGTTGCAATAATGATGTTCAAAAAATATATTTATAACTATTTTTATTTATTAACACCCCAAAGGGTAAGTATAAAATTTATATTGATACAAGAATATGATGTAGATTATAGATAAATAACATTGTAAAAAAACTATGATTGTAAAACAACCATTTTGATATACATACTATATTTGTTTACTCAATATGATAAAATATGAAATACTTGCTATACAGTTTTAATCTAAAAAAAATTTAAATTTATAAGACATATTTTCAGTATTGATCAATGAGGTGACGACGTGACGTATACGTAACCTAATAGTTTATTACGTTATACTTATACCTAACCCTCCGAGTGATATATTACAATATATTATATTATACGGTAATCTAAATAATAAGTTCTTGGCCCTGTCATATACTCGACCTACTCACGTCTTCTGCGGCAGTACAACTATATATACACATGGCACATAATACATAGCATGCATTATATTATTTTGTATACATAATACGCGCTGTGGTATAAAATATATAGCCTTGATCGAGTATTTCGACGAAAAGAAAAACAAAATTACGGGATTCGGGATTGTTTGTCCAGAGCAAAGATTGAACGCGTAAAAGTGTTATTTTTACAACAAATGAATGGAACTTCCCAATAAAAACGATATGGGGAATAATTCGATTAGCTTTTGAGCGAATTTCACGACTGTTATGACCAGCCAGTCTAAACTTCCATGGGCGTTATAACACTTATACTTTTTTTAAGCCCCGAGCGCGAAGGCGGAAAGGGTTTATGCGTGTCAAGCCGAGTGGATTTATATCGTTATCGACCGTACAGCTAGGAGTCTGAAAAATGTAATTTAAAATCGCCGTTTTACTACCGCCGTCGTGGTTTTTGTAATCGAAAATAAAACGGACTTAAACCGATCTCCGTGTTTTATGATTATATTTATTCACGTCGAAGGCCTCTTCGGGCTGGGTTATATGTATATGGTATTATATACACCACACATTGTGTGTGCTGTGCCGCTTTGGCGATGCCCTTCTACCCGTTCGATAATTCGTTTGGATATCTCGACGAGATTTTTCTCGCGACAAATCGAGACCGACAGCATCGACAGCGACACATTGAATTTTCAATTTTTTGACATACACCCACCAGTCCTGTTGGAATACATGACGGGAGACTCTCAAAATGAAAAATATTATTCCCCTCAAAACATACATACGCACACGCATGCTCGCAGCAACAATCGTCAGTATACATATAACTTTGACGATCAACGACTTTATCTCGTGTATTTCGACATCATTTATACTCGGATCATTATTCAGTCACTTGTCGCAAGTCCTCCGCGGCGTCGGCGTTAGGAAAATAATATTTCGGCACATGTACACAGATGTTTACTATTATGTTTTCGTATTTATTGTGACATTAATAAAGCGTGTTTAGTAGTTATAAACTATAATGTACACTAAAGTTTCCTTGTTTGAAACAAGTTTTCCAATAAAGTAATAAGAAAATTAAACTCAGTATTCTTAGATAATGAAACATTCTTGATACTTGATAGAAATAATATAAATATTATACTTTATATTTTATTGAACTTACGGTAACACGGCAAGTTTGCAGAACAAGTCTTGGTTCGCCTGGGCTCAGTCATTGGGTCGCAAGTCAGGTATTTTTGTTTAGGTTTGCAAGTGATATTCCTGATCTGCAGTCCATCGCCACAAGTTGCCGAACACTGCAGTAAATCGAACAATACATGAACACAGTGATACGACACGAATAAGAATTCAATATACTATTATCAGATAAAACTTAACTGTATTATATTTTTATGAGCCTACTAATAGCATGTGTTTTATTATTTATAAGACTGTGTGGATAAACCGGAACAGTATAAACCGATATAATCTGGAGTATAATATATAAGTGGTATAATAAGCCTTTAAACGAACACTTTTTAATTGCCTTCAAATCAACATATATATCATAAAATATGAATAGATTTTTAAAAATCTAAATTTATTTACCAGTTGGGTATTTAAAAAAAAATTAATTAAAAAAATATTAATTACACTGTATCGTATATTTTTATATTCTAGTTTTTCATATCCATTACAAAAATCGAAGAATACAGTTTTTAATACGAGTATAATATGTGATACGATTCGAGTATACAATTATACCTATATATATATAGAACATTCAAATTTCCTCTGAAAATCGGAGGTGTTACTTAGAAAAAACCTACCTATAGCCTATAGGTTTTTAAGGTAATACTCGATAAGAGGCTTAATGGTTAATATTTAAATATCACGCTGTACTCACTTTAGACCATTCACCTGTTGACCATTCAGAATAACATGGTTGAATATTGCACTGTTCCTGTATTTTAGGCTTGTGTCCATGGCACATGTGATGCCATACCTGTAACATACGTTTAAACGACGTCCAATTATAAAATGATAAATTAAGTAAAAATAAATAATATTATAACTGAACTAAATTATGTAATATATGGTAACACAATGCATTAATTTTTTTTTATTTATTTATAATAATATTTATACAATTATTAAGTGATACAAATAAGAATTAAATTATGAATACCTCCTTTAAGTTTGGGTTGTGACGGAGGCACAGAGACACAGAGTTACAAACTAATTACATTAATATTAATACTAATTGTAAAATTATTAACAATAGATAATAGTTATTTACAAATTAAATAAATAATAAACTTGTGCAGACTTAAGATTAAAAGGTATGTAAATAAATAAATAAATACAAATATATATATATATATACAAATTACAAACACGAGTTAGGACTCAAATGTCTTAAATTCTACTTAGGTATAAGTTTCAAGAATCCATTTCAAAATGGATTTTTTAACTTTAATACCATTAAAAAAACCTTTTTTTTATATTAACAGGGAAGAAACTATAATATGTAGGCCCAGGATAATTCACTAATCTCTTACCAATAGACTAAAAAAAACATATTATGTTCTCTGATCTCTTTTTTTCATAAGTTGTTTATATTCAACCCAGTCACCTAAGTGTGTTACTTTTCACATAATTGATATTTTTATTTAAAAAAATTACACTGAAAAAATAAATATTAAAAATTGTAAAATATTAAATACGCAGTTTTCTAAACGAAGATCATTGTCAAGGCTTTAGCGAATTTTCAGTTAAATCACCCCACACCAATAAGGCAATAAACCATACTGAAAAATTTACTGATATAGAGTTAGATAAATGGTTCTCATAGAATTTATTGGCACAATATACCGTAATTTATAAAAACTAAAATTAAGAGTGTGTAAACATAACTAGGTTGTTTTAAATATTATAACTTACTTGTGAAGATTCTATCTCATATTACAACCAAAAATTAAACCTAAATATCAAATAATAGAAATCCAAAATAAAATTTTACAAGCCGTATTTTTACAAAGATAATACTGTTTGCAAGAATTTTACCTATACTAGTGAAAAACATGCTAAATAGATTAGACTTTGATCGGGATTTCATTAATATCAATAGTGTTATCACTTTCTTTAACTGTTTTAATTTTATCAATGCCATGTTTTTTCTACGTTAATTTCAGGCTATTAAATATTTCTTTAAATTTATTTTGATAAAAATTAAATTTAGCACCTCCATTGATTAAATATATTGAATATATTATATATTATAATATATAATATATTTGTATATTTAATCAATGGCATCTCTTAAAATGTATGTAAATTTATCTTTATACTTGGTAAAAGAAGTAAAAAGCTTATAATTATTTGAATGTTTTCTAACTTGAATTGATAATTGTTGTTTATGCCTCGAAGAACAAAGTAATCCGAAAGACATATATTCTTTTAAATGTTTATTTGTAGGGTTAATTACTTTTTGTTGTTGTTGACATTTCAATGGCCACATTTATTCTATTTAGTAATGAATCAACACATACATTGACATTATTTTCATTATATATATCAGACATTCAGACCACTTATCTTTAACAAATATATTGTTCAATTTATTGTAGTTGATTATGTTTAAAACTTTATCATTAGGATTTATCGTTACATTTATATCGACTGCTATAATGGTAGAGTAATGGTTTGTAATATCTACTATAACTCCTGTGTTTATATTAGTGTTTGAGTGTTTCTATTGCAATTATTTTTGACAAAAACATGATCTAAAAATGAATGTTTTGTATTAGCTGAAGTTCTCGGGTACAAATCTATATGAAACTAAAAGACATACTCTGAAAGAATATCCATTTATCCAAGTATCTATTAAATATCACCATGATCACACCCCATTATATTTATATTCATAGTCTTCAACAATATTGTAATATGTTCATTGCTACATTTAATGGAATCTAATATATTTTCAAGTATTGGCAGACATAAATATCACTGAATGGAAATCTATACACACAAATTATAAATAAGTAGAGTCGTGAATGTCAAGACGCAATTATTTTGATTTTTTTTTAACTTTAAAACATTTTGTATCCAGGAATTAAAAAAACACATAAATAAATATCATGTCAGGTTTCTGTAAGTATAATTCAAAGTTCTTACCGTATTTATATATCACTTTCTAAAAATAAAATAAACTCATCAAAATTAGCATTGTTACTTTTTAGATTTCAACCAAATATTTTGATAGACAATTTATTAACTAAATTATGTTTATAATAATCTGATATTGATATGAATTACTGTGTCTTAAAATCTAAAAATCTATCCTATTTAATAAGTTTATATCTGTATCAAACATTTAGAGATAAACTTTGCTTTACATTATGTGTACAAAACTAATAAAGATTTGACAAGTAAATTTAATCGTGTATAATAAATAATTAAGAACCTTCGTTCTTTTATGTAAGCTTTCTTAAATTTTTAAATCATACAAATTTAAACCTATTTCTTTTGCAAACATTCTAGTCTTAAAACAAATTATTAACTATTACTTCTCCAGTTTTCATACACATTTTTTAAATTTAATTCCTTCTTTTTCACCAATTCTATAAGCTGTTTTTTATTTTCAAATGAAATTGTCCAAAGATAATTTTCTTAGATTTATTACTTTATTAGGTAAAATTAATGAGTGAACACGGAAAATCTTTGATATTAATAAATTTAGACTCAAACTAAACTCAATATTTTCAATTTTTTTACAATAGTCTTCATTTTTTTTATTTCCAGGACACCTGATATTTCTACATAATTCACAAACGATTGTTTCTAAATTATGTCAGTCTTGATAATAAATTTAGATCAAAATTTAACTTACTGTTTTACTCTTTTTTTAAATCGTTAACCGTTGTTAGAATCTTTTGTAATTGTTTTTCAAGATCATTAAACTGGTTGCTCATAAACATTAAAGAAACAGTTAAAACTCGACAACATTTCATTAGAGCCAACAAATCTATTTCCAACTTATTACAATCAGTTTACATTTTGCACAGCACTATTTTGCTTTAGTTTGAAGTTCAACTTTTAAAAATATGCTTCGCTAAATTTTACACAGTGTAGAAATTCTTTACAATTTGAGCACTTCACTTCATTTCCATCAAATATTTCTTCTATAAATAATGAATACAACATGTTGAATTAAGGTAAAAATTATCAAGATAAAATATTTCGGTCACACTATTATTATACTTGTGAAAACACTGATAAGAGCGGACTGCGAAATAAACGTCCAAGTTCATCGATAGTACCAATGCAACTAAATTTTGAATAAGTAAGTATAATTTATGATAGGTACATCAATAAATAATAACATTTTATATTATAATCGTCGGGAAAAACGAAAATTAATAATTACAAAAGTTTGTCGAGTAAATTAATGATAATGGTATTATTATTATTATTTTTGATTATATAGGTAATTATATAAGTGTATTTAGTGATCCTCGATTTTTCAATGTGAGTGGATTTTATAATAAGTAATTGTAAATTTTATGTTCTTATAAATCATCTAGAAACTCTTTTTTAAAGTATTTCAGCGTTCAGTTCCCCCTCCTAAATATTATGACCAAGGCAATTGCTCCTTTCAGACTTCCTAAATACGGCTACGATCCCAATTTGCTCTAATGAGAAATACGCGTTTTTTTTATAGAAGACCATATTTATTATATGCTATAAGTTTTAAAATCAATAAAACGAATAATAATATTATTAAAACAAATGTTACTCTACTATAATAATATAATTTTAAGCTATGACACGTATACACTGACACTGTACAGGTTAAGTGAAGTAAAATATTTTAACATTCGCATAAAATGTAATTATTAATAGTGATTTTTATTATTATTATTATTTTTTTTTTTTGTTTTTGTTTAAAACAAGTGCAGTGTTAATTAATAATGTATTGCGAGTGCAGTCAGAGCGAAAAACCAACACCGCCCTGCTGAAATATTCTATCTCGAGGGAACTAAAACAACGACGATGTAATAATAAAAAAAATTATATATATAAAGTTAGGAAAAAAAACAGACAAAAATAAATTACTGTAAAAATCCTCGTTAGAGAATGTTCTATGAAAAATATCTTCCAGTCTGTACTTTTCGAATACAACCAAATGTATTTTGTTCGTATATTTCATTTTACAGCGTGTTATATGTTAATGTGTCAACCTCAATAACAAATCGTCTACAGTAACAAGTTTTCCGTAGACAAATTTCCATTCCAAGACGAACTCCATAATAATATAGGTACCCCAACCGCTTTTAACATCGCCATAGAACAACTCGCAAACACTCAAACAAAATAAAACAGACGAGCCGTACGATATTTTAGTTTTTAATATTATATTATAATTTTATAATATATTATTATCACGTAACAAGACGGACGATCGCAAATACATAATGACGTATTTCCATTTTATATCATACGCATATATTATGAATTATAATATATTATTTCAACAGTTGATAACAATTATTATATCTACCGTCTAGCAATAAGTTATATAATAATACCAACTATTACCTATGTGCTTCACGTTATTGATAAAATCAGCCATAGTGTCGAAAATGGTTAGTATTTTTTTTTTCATTACAGAAAGTAAAATTAACCAGTGTTAACGTTTTTGTGGTATTTGGCCAGTAAATTTAAATATACATAATTTTATACTTATACAAATATTACAGCCTATATTATTATGATACGCATTGCTTATTATTGTTAAAATACGTTTTTAAACGGGTCTACTCCAATTTTTAGAATTTTCCAAGTATAATAATTAGAATAATTATTTACTTTAACTATAGACGAATCGAAAACACACTTGGACAACAACAAAACAAAAATGTTAAAATATGCACTTATTTATTCTGTGCGATGAAATATGCGTTTTCGAGTAGCATTGGTTTCCGAACTAGAATGATACAGATTGTTTTATAAAAGCACGCGGAAAATTATTATACATAAATTTATTATAATAGACTATTACATTTTGAATAGCTAGAGTAATAACCAGTGTATAAAATAAAATTCCAATTATCATAAATTTTAAATATTTATTTTGCGATTTTATACTTAAAAATACAAAATCTTAATATACTTCTACGGGATACATTTTATATATATAAATATACACATTACTACATTAGTTTGTTGAATTTGTCTTCATTCAATTGGAAATAAAACATTTAATCATTATATATTTGTCCATAGCCACATTCCTACTTAAAAAAATGTATATTCAATATTCATGGACTAGTATTTAAAAGAATTTTTTTAATGTACTATCATTTTATTCGTAAAATGTTGTAATAAAATAAATAATTATGTATTTTTTAATTTTTAGGAAAATTGCCTATCCCATAGGACAATAACTGACAACTGTGTTGAGCTCTTCTCAAGACCAAAAGTCATGTATTGAGGATTTTCCGTCAATTATTATCGTCAAACAAGAACGTGCCTTTGTTGATAATACAAATGGTCGCACTCGTAGTATATTATATTATTAAGAAGATTATATTGTTAAATGAAAACTTTTATCATTAATTGTATTTTACACTTCATATAATATCTCGTACGCGCTGGACGCGGTGTAGTTTCATTGTGGTATGTATAATACATTAGGTTTTGTAGGTATCCCTGACAAATAGTTATACATCAAATGTTTGGGTATTCATTAATTACCTACATGGAAAATCGCAATAAATGTAATAAACAATAGTTATTATTGTAAATTCTGTTTATCCAGTTATTGCGACGAAAAGATCTGCGACTTATCAACCTAAAGTACCTATACGACAGACGTGTATCATACGACCAACACGTGAACTCGTTTAATATATTTCAATCATATCCAATAGTAGTGACGCGATATTTTCACGCTGTAGTAAACTAGTATAAAGTTCTAATAATTTAGCCGGGGAAATCCAGCTATAAAAATAAAACTACGTAGTACGCATGTTATAAACTATATCCTCAGTACAGATTTATGAAGTGATTCTTTTATTGTGGAGTGTGGACCAAGCAATATCGTACAGGTAATACAAGAAATATTTAAATTATTTTTATTTCTAATGTTTAAGAAACTAATGTACTATTTTAATTTTTTCTACAATCGATATAATCATTATTTATTTTGTTATTAACGTTTAAAAGTGTCTAATAAAATTTCCAATTATATATATATACCTAGTCATCGATAGAATAATCATTCTGTATTATTGTTGTAATAAAATATAATACACATACCAGCGTGATGTTAACCAAATTTAGTTCAAATATTGGGGGGGGGGGTGGCTGTGCTAATTGTAAATCCATAGGGCGCACGATAGTATAAATGATAAGTCTCCTAGAATTGCGCCATTGAATCTGTGTTATAGATTTCGAGGTACTTGCCAATCCAAATTCAAAACGAGGCAATTGGTAGGTAAAGTCGTTTAAAATATAAATATAAAATATTTATATTTATAAATATAAATGTATAATGTATATGCATAATATTATAATAATAGCGAATTTTACCACATACATGCTATAAATTATAATATACCCACCAACTATCCCACTATAATAGATGGGGAAACGATATTTTAGGCGCATATTAATTATACGATATGTTGAGGCACGGCGCCGGGGTGCAGTATAGTTATATTTATCCATATAAAATTTATTGAGATAAACAGTATATTCACTAGAAAGTGAAGAAAAAATGTTGAATGTTAAATCAATAAAATCCATTAGTTAAACATAATAATATATATGACTATAGAAAATTAGAAACCAACAATTAACTAGCATTAATTTAAGTAAGGTTTTTTTTTTAAATATTTATATAAATAACCAATAGTAATAGTTGTAGCGAAAATAAGTTATTTTAATTGAACGACTTCTCTGGCTACTGGAAAAAATAAGTACATTTAAGAATATTACATTTTTTATTTCTTATTATAATATGTACCATCAATAATCATTTTAATATTTTGTTATATTTATTATTTAATCATTTATAAATAAACGTAACTTGAATTTTATTGAATGTAACTCGTTATTCATTAAGTTACTATCAATAAAAATATATAATATTAAAAGCTAAGTCAACAAAAATGAAAAAATCTTTAGGTTACATTTTACTTAATTTTTTAAGTCATTAATAACCAAAATTGTTATTATAATATATAATAGCTAAAAAGTACCTATTATTATAAATTCAAAATGTCACTTGACTCTCCAGTCTCCGTTGTATATTTAAAAGTGAAAAACTTCCCAAATATACTTGTTACAAACTTTTAAAGTTTTACTTTTTGGTAATAATCAATTTTAACACCCGCGCGGGAACACCATCGAGGTTGATACTTTAAAATGACGATGGCGACAATCTAACAACCGGACATAAATAATAATAATAATAATATATATTTTTCTGCTCATAAACGATAAAATATTCGCGAAATCTAATTAAAAAAAAATTGCTTCCTTCGGGCCGGATTTGAACCAGCGACCTATGGATATCTATGATTAAATTTAACACTACAGTCCACCGCTCTACCAACTGAGCTACCGAAGGATGGAAAGAGAGTTGCTTGTTAATGCACTTAAATAACTTGTTCGTACTTTCACCGTTTGCACGATTTATTATTTATATGTATAATATTATGCAGTTTAAATAATATTATTTTTAAAAGCAAAAATCGTCATAATCTTAATATCTACGTGTACCTATGTCCTGTAGTTGCTCGATGTATCGCTGCGACATGTATAATTATTATGTCGCATCCGATTGATGGGCTATGGCCATTGACTTAGACTGGGAAATTTCTGGTGAAAAATGAGGTGTTTAGAATTTTTACAAGATTTTTACTCTTAATGCATCATATTAAAGTTGACAATTATTATCAATCGTCAAAAAAAATGTATAACTATGTAATTTAATGTATATACATTAAATACACTATAACAAAATCAAATGTATATATATGTGTGTGTGTGTGTGTGTGTGTGTGTGTGTTAAGTATTGTTTGCCTTAAATTTTTTTGGTCAAAATATTAATATTATAAAGATAGATACAACTATTTTATTTGGTAATTAGTTAAAGTCACCAACAGTGAAGAGGGCAACAGATATATTATATATGTATGTAAATAGACTATAATTGAATTGTATATTTATATAGTTAACGTGGCATTTTGTATGAAATATTAATAAATAATTTGGTCTGTAAACGCTATGATATTATGTGTATGTGTATTGTGTAATAGCCAATAGGTACTCAAAAATAGACATTTTAAAATGCCGCATCAACTAGCATTAAATGAATATAAATTGATACTTACAATAATCAATAACATGGTATTTATTTCTAAAAGGTACTTAATATAATATAATAGTATTTGATTTACTATTACTTGTTAGAATAATATATATTATTAAGTATGTACTATTAAAATATTATTTTTATAACATATTTAATATTATAATAAAATAATGCGTAATGAACGATTATACATAAAATTATGAATAATTAGGTATTACATCATATCTTCTATAGTACCTAATATTATAATTTATAATTTATTGCACAATAAGTCATTCAAATATGAAACAGTTTAAAATATTAATTTTAATAAGCGGGTTTGATAAGCTGCAGTTATTCAGAAACTATAATGATATGGTTATTATGTGGTTATAAATAGGTGAATAGATTTAGGCATACACGAGATATACCTATAAGTACATAGAAAATCAATACTGCGTGGAATTGGCTAATCGTTTCCCCCCCACAGGAGTATAATTTTCTTAGGATAATAATAGGTACCTTAGAAAAAAATCCTAGGAAAATAAAAACCCCTTTGGAAATTGGAATACAAATACTCAAGGGTTTCAGGGTTCCCGGATTCCTGGATTCATCACGTTGATAAATTATTCATTTTTTTTTGTGTGTACAATTTTCCATTATAAATTCAATTTATTTGTAAACGTCATAATTATATAACATATTATAGACCATTAAAAATGAAACATAATATGGACTACAATTAGGGAATCTAATTAAATTTAACTAAATTGGAAAGGTATAATCACAGTTGGTTTTCGTTAAATTATAAAGATCTACATAGCCGTATAAATATAGTTTTAATTCTGCATTTTTTCTCGTGATATATTCCTATTCCGTGTATAATAAATAATAATACAATACATGCTTAGTGCCTACCCATCCTTGTCATCCTACATTCATGTACCATATTCGTGAGCTTGCGGGTACGTACATATATTATATATATATATATGTGTATATAATAATATTATATAACATGTATTATAGTCGGTTTAAAGTATTGTCCGTACTATACATAATATCGGTTTTTGAGTTTTGATCGAAACATATAGCAAATCGCATTTTGTTCAACAACAATAAATCCAATGTACGCGAACGCGAGTATTCCAAATATCAAAAATACTTTTCGTATAGTTTGCTGTTAAACTCGACGTATAAATAACAGCGAATCGGTAATAAATAATAAAAAGTTTAGTGATTTTTTTTCTCTAGCAAAATGTATTTGTAACGCGAATGTAATGTTTACCACGACGTTATCGTCGAAATTAAAAAAAAAACTAAGCAGTATTTTTATAAAGTAATTTTAGGTATATAAAACGCATTTGTACAAGAAAATTATCAAAATTATTGTATATGTAACGATAATAATACATTAGTACATTACACATCTATATGAGCAATAGTTAGGTATAATAATAATTATGTAGGCCATTACGTCTACTGTTCGCAGCAACGGTGCTGATCTATTATACAACTTATATCATATTTCTAATGTCAACGGCATTATTGCATTATTTTTTGTAGGAAACTGAAGTTTATTAGAGTATTTACTATTTAGATTATAAAAGTGTCATGGTCTAAAAACAATCGACGTTTCTCCAATCGAAAAATATAGTGTTTTTTTTTCGATTTTAAAGTAGATATTATTAAAAAAATTTCCATAATATTATAAATTATAAATTATATAATATGCATTTATTTATATTCTATTAAATCACTTAACATGCAGAATAACTTATATATACTCTTGAAATATGTCTTAAAAACTAAAACATTTTGACTACACTATTTCAGAAAAATATTATTTTTTTGGTAAGTAATATAATTAATTCATTTTTTTAAATATAAATAATATATTGATTTAAAATAAATAAATGCAAATATAAAACTTTGGCTACTAATCTCAAACATACATTATGGTACAAACGGGGAAAATAATACCTAAGCAATAATCATATTAGATAAAAAGGGATATAACAATTTTTTTAAAAAGATACAAAATTGACAAACAAGACTTAACATAACAATGATTGATATCCCGTGACGGCGTGACCCGTATGAGTGTACAACTGTGTAAGAATCATACAATATAGGGATGCAGTCTGTGTGTAGATAAAAGTTTATCGGTGGTTAATAATTTCAACTATAAATATTCTCGCAAACAGGGATAACACGACCCACACTAATTTCATTGAATATTCTTTTTTAGGTACCCACATTAAACATTTTTTTTTAACAATTTAAATATATAAGTAAAATATTATGCACTTAAGATAAGAATATAACAAAATACACATTAACACGTGAAAAAGAGTACAATTTGCAAAATATGCAAAAAAAAATTAATTACTGTTGATTCCTGGAATTATGAAACAAATGTCTACATCACTAAGCTGTGTTTTGAACGAATATTAGTAAACATGAAAACTCCAAAAGTCCTTAGTCCTAATTAAAATATATGACTTGATATTATACACCTAAATACCTTAGATATTATAATAATTGATAATATAATAGGCGTTATATATATGTAGTTAGAAATGTTTACCATATTATATGATAATTCATAATATTAAATATCATATAAATATGTACGTACCTATCTAACGCAATGGTTTTTAAAATAAATTTAAGTAATTTATAGTATTATGATATAAACCGTTAGGATTATATTAATATGTTATAATACCTGCTTTTGGGAAAAATTGTAAATATGTAAATAAAAAATAATGGTATTAAAATTGTATGTTATTGTTTAAAAATGCAATGTCAATATGTCATAAGAAAACCCATCCATTAATACGATTCATTATCTAAGAATTATACATTGATAATATGTAAAAAAATCGGTTCGTCCACTTCTATGAGTTTATGACGAGATATTTAAATAATAAAAAATATAAATATATTAATGATGAACAATTTTTTTTAAAAACAATACGATAAAAAAATTAGCAAAAAATGAGTTCCTTCGAGCCGGATTTGAACCAGCGACCTATGGATATCTATGATTGTTAACACTACAGTCCACCGCTCTACCAACTGAGCTATCGAAGGTTGTCTAATGTGGGTTGATTTTACGCATTATAACCGTAAATATATTGTATAATATGTAACACCGCATGAGGTTATGACGTTATGTACAATAAAAGATTTGGACATTTAATGAAGTTCACTTAATTAATATAATATTATCGACTAGTAATTCTTGTGTTATTATTTATTTTGTAATGGTTAAGTGTTAAGTCGTAAAAATAATGAAATTAAGATTTCCGTGATCTGATACACGTTCTAAGTTTATGTTAAGTACTTATTTTCACATTTCCCATTATATTTATGACTTTGGGTCGTATTATCATTGAAACATATTTATATAAATTGACAGATTTTAAAACTTTTGAAATTATATCATAAAATTGGTCATCGATATTCGTCACACGAAAGCATACGAAAAAATTACTTCGGATTATCCTAATATTATAACCCGATAACCGTGTCTATTTAGCCTATGCGACGTCATGACTTATTGTGACTCTATTATACGATATTACCTATTTGCCTATAATATATAGCTCTATATTTTATAGTGTTGTTGGTATTCCTTTCGGCGATTTTATTATAATATATGTGTAGGCGCGTAGCCGCCGTACACAGTAGGTATTAGTCTTACCTACGATAACGCGTTACATTATACTCCAAGACATGTAATAAATTAATAATGTTATATTATGATACTGGAGTGGACTGAGTCTGAGTGGAGTAGTTTTCTATTAATTTTTTATTAATTGTATAACTATTTACCTACTTGTTATTAATAACATATTTTAACTTGTGTATACACACACCTTGAATAGCATCATCTATCTATAATCCATAATCTATTTATATTTGTATAAATCGTACATCGCTGTCCGTTGATTTAAAATAAATAAAATAGCAAGAGACAACTTTTGAAATATACCAATACATATTATATATCTATAAATACATATACCGAATAACTGCATGTTTAAGTTAGGTTAGGTTGTTTTGTTTCAATTATGCTTTCAAAGTTCAAAATTACACTGGCCTAGATCTACAGTTCCCAATTATTAACATGTATGATCGCGCTGGTCGAGGTTTGTATATATTTTATACTAATTAAAAATAATAAAATTTAAAGAATTAGGGCACAGATACTCTCCGTGAAAAAGCCACAAGAATATATTATTATCCGTTTATGATTATGATGTGCTCGAAGTCGGACATCAGTCGTAGCTGCCCCAGCCTTTATATATTATATTTTATAACGGCAAGTTGTTCGACTAAAGTAACTCGTGGGCCGTGGCAATTAATTTTTTATACATATCGATTATTTTTTATTATGTTATGTTGTGCATGTATTTTAAATAAAAATCTGTTCAGTTTCTATATCTTTAAATATTAAATTTAAAAATAAAACTCGTTCAGAATTGTTCTAAAAACGAATTAAAATGTTTAAAAAGGAATTTGATTATACTATACAGTTTCTATTCCCGTTAAAGACAAAAACAAAAACAAAAACAAACAAATAAAACATCCAACAGGTAAATAGTTCTAAATATATCTACTAATCTACTATCATGATTACTGCAGGCTTATAACATTTTAATACAAACATGACGATGACGTAAGTATAGCCGTGTAGGTCAAAATTATAAAGTTACGTACCACTTATAAGTTGTTTCTGAATTTCAAACACAAGTGGAATCTAAAACAAATATTGTTGTACGTCGTAAATTAAAGTTGTGGTTTCGTTGCCCAAATTACCTAATCGAGTTCAAAAAAACTATATTACGGATTGTCGAATCACCCAATTCAATGATAATTGAATAAACATGTACTTCTGACAAACAAATACTTTAAGTAACTGGCACTCGCCACTTCCCTCCTCAACACACCAATATGCTATAAACAACTTTGTCGGTAATGTAGAAAACAACATTGCGATTTATTAAGATGGCACATCGACAATATGCATAAGTATAAAATAAGTGTATTAAATAGTAAACGTTTTTACGTACATTTTACGTCATTCACCACTACTTGTATACACCAGAACAGCCAAATAGTATCAGATAAACAAAGAAGATAATAAAACAATTTGAAGAAAAAAACTGTACTCAATTAAGTCGTATTATTTCGAACTCAATTCAGTATTTCAGTTATAATAATATATTAATATCTACAATCGTTGCCTTTACAACTATTATTATTTTAAATAATATCTTAAATTGTGACAACCATTGAACTACAAAATATACATTATACATAGTTTATCAATAATATTTACACAAGATATTGATACTTCTTACTATATTTCCCATTCAAATGTTAACACTTAACACCAAGTGTACCTTTATTTATTACATACGGGTGTTTTACATAAATCTATCAATCTACACAAATTGAATTTCTAAGTTTATATACTCGAATATTATAGAATGAAAAATATGAATATCTAAAAATCATATATAAATGATATGCGAATGCGATTCGTATAAAAACGCATATTCCAAAAATAAAACACTAAAATAATTCTATTATTTTCTATTCTTAAAAAAAAAACAATGAAATCCATTATTACCAGTTAACAATTTAATCAATTCCTATAAGAACCATTGTAAGTTGTCACTCAAAACTATTTCAATATTATCTTGGTAATATAATATTATATACTTTTTTATTTTAATTATGACGGTTGATGAATTATAAGTCATAAGAATAATTAATGAGTACTGACTATACTACACATATAATTTAAATCTTATATATGTCTCTGTTATGCACTCAATCTGTTTTACATAATATAATATTAAATTAAATTGGTCCACGACTTTATATTATTCTAGTTATATCATATATTTAAATTATTCTTGAAAATAAAATATTCAATATATAATTGTTATTAAAATAACGAAGTAATTAAATAGATTATAGATAATGTAACTTATAAAATTGTAAGCCATAAGTCAGAATTTTAGCACCAAACACCTCATATACGCCTACATCCTAGGTACATACGAAAATGATTACATGCTGTGTCAATCAAAATTAATATAATGGTTTGCAAAATAAATACTTTTAATATCGCTATCATTTTGCAGGTATAAATAATTTTAACTGTTAAAAGCAAATTGTTTGTAATAATGTTTTTTCGATTTTAAGTTCAATGTCGACGAAGAGACGAGAACGGAGAAATTGGTGTTAAAGTTCTGCATTAGGTACATTATTACATTTCATAAAACGTTATTTCGGTGCCATGTACCGATATGTACCAGTGCATGTGTAGGTGCCATATATGTAGCTACGTGTACGTAGGTAGTATTGTGTTTATTATATTTTTTTAAACGAAGATTTCATTAATTAATTCAGTTTATTAATTAACATAACGAATGCGAATATGCGGTGTTGACATTGCTGACAGCCCTACAAATTCAAGTACAGAAATAGAGCAAAACAATTAAAATGAAATATTCTGAGAATGAAACCGTACTTAATCTTTTTTTTTTTTTTAATTATAAGTAAACAATTTTTACCGTTGTATTAAAATACATTTAAAAATTATATGCAAAGAAAAAAATACTAAAAACTTGCAAAGTACAATTATAGAAATATAGAATAATTCCAACTTCAATAATAAGTATTATGGTGTCGATGTCAACATCAACAGTCAACATGTGCTTATCAATCAGGTATCTACGTTGTTATATTAGTATCACACTATCACGATGTAGAGAATATATATATCTACTCTACATCGTGATTAATATAACCCAAGTTATTTAGGTATTAATAGGTATGTTGATACATACCAACTGTATTAATTGTTACTATTATTATATTGTTCATTTTTCTTTATTCAATTTGAGGTATAAATGTTTAATAATAAACCGATCCTGTCATATTATTATAACAATTCATTTTTAATTTAATACGACTTAAGAAACATGAATCATCTATTCTGTTGTACAATATTTTTATTTTTATTTTCTAAAGAGTAACATATGAATTTCTTCTTTGTACATTTATGTGTGGTTTTAAAATTTAAAAACTATTAATATTGATGTAACCAGAACAAGGAGGCATTTATGTATTAAATTTAAAGCCAATAATAAAACGAACAAATTTCTTTTGAACTGCTTTTATTTGATTGGAAATACTAATAGGATTGTTGTTCCATAATACTATTATATAATATAAATAAATGATATATTATTATTATTTTCTTCAATATTTTTATTTTATATTTTACAGTATATCCTAAATAAAACCGGGCAACAGAAGTAAATATACATAAAGCTTTCATTTATACGAGACGACTGTCAACTATTAGATAAGCATATGTCTAAATAAACTATTTAGTTATGGATAAGCACTTACGTTCTATATATAAATTATAATAATTATTATTTGTGTGTGGTTTGTGACATATTAATATCTGTCGATTCGATTAATACATTAATAACATTGACGTAACATTCGACGTATTGACAATTCAATATTATATTGATATATATGTATCAATATGATTAAATTTAATTTGCAAAAAATTTTCCTTCGGGCCGGATTTGAACCAGCGACCTATGGATACCTGTGAATTTTACGCCACTACAGTCCACCGCTCTACCAACTGAGCTACCGAAGGTGGTTGGAAATCGGAACGTAAATCACTGTATTTAAATCGGCCGCAACTTTCACGCGTCACCTTTCACGAGCGTTATTAGTTCGCGGTTTCGTTATGTATTATTCTAGTTCATATACACAGCGAAGCACGGGCCGTGGCCATCTATTGTGATTTTTTTTACCTACCTTTTATATAGTATGTGCGTCCCAAGTGATGGGTGGAATTTTGGAAACCTACCCTTATGGTAGATATGTATATTGTATAACGGTATAAGGCTATAAACATTGATTATAAATCCTTTTACAATCAACAGTCAATACTATTAACTACCAATTCCAATGATTGTTCTTATTAGTTTATTTACAAAAAAAAAGTGTGTCTAATACTTTCTTAGAGTGCTTTAGTGCATACAATGTTTACCAAATATTATAATGTCTGTAGCTTATCGTTTTTAATAGATAGGTAATATTTATATAATTTATTATAATTATAATATAATATATGATCTAGCCATCTAAGCACATAATAAATAATTATCAATCCATTTTTTCCATTTTTAGATTCGGATCTGTAAATACGTATGATTTGTGTGTTACCTTGTCTTGGTTAGAGTCCGATCAACCTGGCTATTAATATTAGTACATTGCTATAGTCTACAGCAGTGGTTCTCAATCTTTTTAGTATCGCGGCCTAAGTTTACCCTAAAAAATCTTTCGTGACCCACATGGTTTCACTTTTCAAAAAGTAGTTATAAAAAACAAAATTTGTATTATATAAATATGTATAAATTTGTAATATATATTTAGTATTTTATAGGTTTATAACCAATTTATTTTTATAAAAGTCTTTTAATAATGAGGTGTATGCGAAATATGTGCTTGTTTTTTGTTATGGTTAATAACAGCATTGACATCATAATTCAAAAAATTTTTCACTACCCACTAAAAAATTGACTGACGACCCACCAGTGGGCCGCGACCCACACTCTGAGAAACGCTGGTCTACAGTGGTGAGTGGTCGTATTATAAAAACTAAAAAAGTGAGGGATAAGGGTATACGGATGATTTCATAAACCCCTTCACATATTTTCGTTCACAAATTATAGATATACATTCATATTTAATTTCTTTACAACATTTTATTTTAAAACGCCTACATCTTATTGAAACGAAATGATACACGTATCTACTTATGCAGTTATGCATAAGTATAATAATATAATATATTAATAAGTATAATTTAATCATGCTTATATGTAAAGTTATTTATAAATATTATACTTAAATAAAAGTAGACCAATAAACAATAGTACAAACAATTCAATAAACTTAGTTTAGTTTTCAATATTTGAATATTATTTAAAAAATATATTAATATGCATTCCAAGTCACATTACTTAGGTCAATGTTTTCCAAAATGGGCGATATCGTCCCCTTGGGGGTTAAATATTATTAACAATACTTTTTTTAAGGGTGCGTTTCGTATGTCGAATTTTTTTTTTTTAAGTGGGCGATAAAGGTAAAAATTTTGGGAACCATTGACTTAGGTACTTGATAGTTGATTGTCTTAATCCTTAAGAGGACGTACTGCACGCATGTGTTGAGAGTGTACATGCACACGTACGATATAGCAAATTTTCGTTCACCAGTTTCAATGGTGTGCTGTTAGTTTTGATATTTGAGTGTAATGACCTATTATACAATTTAAAGGTTTGATTATTATCTAATGTCCCACGTAGCCTTTTATTGATATTATTATTTTTAAGTAATTTATGATCATTTTAAAATGTACAGTTTCAAAAAGATCATAATTTACTTAAAAATAATAACATCAATAAAAGGTTACGCGAGGCCCTGGATAATAATCTTACATTCAAATTCTATAACAGGTCGGTTCACTTCACTCTAATCTAAAAACTAACGGCACACTATTGAAACTGGTGAACGAAAATTAGCAATGTCGTACGTATGTAAGACGGAGTGTTGTACAAAGTCCTCTTAATCTATTGTGTATCAGTGCCGTGAATTAATATTTGCTGCCTGTAGAGCCGTGCCAAGAGGAGGATGGTAAAATAGTTAGTACTTTTCCACTTTACCCGATGGTTCATACTCCGAGTTGTGTAAGTTATGTTTAAATTAAATATTTTATTCACGAAAAACGTGTTGTAGCTTATCAGTTTATGATTACGGACTAGGTACATATACGATTACGTAATCGATATACCTATATATTATACTATTAATGGCCAGATGGCACTACGGCATGGAGGACGTATGGGACGTGTATTCCGATAAACGGATAACAAAAGATGTTATTTTTAAATATTTCCAGAAAATATAGTATTATCGAATAGGGATACGGTTATAACTTTATACCAACGGTACGGTATCACTATAATAATTCAAACATTCGATGTTCAAGAATGACAAAAACAACGAAAACACGTCTTCTACTCAACATTTGAATTTAATAAATTATTTAAATCGAATTTATTTATTTTACTTGAGTTGTTATGTACGTAATTTATTTTTTTAAATAAGCGGTTTTCAGACTTTTCAGTACAGAACAATTATCATAACAAGAAGAAAGTGTACTACCAGATCATTCTAAATGCGACACAGGACTGTTAATTATACCTAAACATTTTTTATTACAAGTATGTGTAAAAGTATAGGAAAAAAAGTTTATTATATGAATAATATTAGACTTGGAAGGTTTACGCGAGCTTAGAAAGCTATTTTTGTAGAGGCTTAAATATATTGTATGCTTAATAGGCGTGCCAAATATTATTACCTTGTGGCGCCAATTATAGTTATTAGTTAGCACAGGCTGCTTGTTTTATAGATAATAAAATGGTAATTACCTATCATAATATATTTAATTTTGCGCTAATACAATTTAAACGATATTATACATTAGATATTGATATTTGATAATTATATGAAACTGCACTCCGTCCAAATTATTATATTATAATTTACATTTTTTTAAACTATGTGATAAAATTCAGTATTATGTTATTAATGCACATAATATAATAATTGTAGGCCCTGCTGTTTGATAGTGCATGTGAATTTAGTATTTAATATAATTCACGATGAAACAATTTTATTATAATCGACAACAGTCAGTTGTGTGAAAAAAAAGTGAACGAATAGGTTTAAACTTTAAAAAAAACACTATATGTAGCAAATATAATGAATAATGTATAGTCAATGAAGGTATAACTTTGTCTTACGGTGCATTGCTATTGCAAAACCATATAATATTATGTAATGACGTTAATAATTCGAGACGTCGTGAATTAGTCTTTTAAAAAGCGCGTCCGAGCTAAGTCAAATTACATTTGGCTGCATGTGATGATTAAAAATGTATGAAATGCGATCGTTAATATAAAAAAAAAAAAATGTGGACATCCAATTTACTGATGTATAATAATATGAGTAGTGCGTATACTTTTATTATATATAGTGGTATTCATTTGACAGTGGGTGGATCATAATAATCCAAAGGTCCAACATGCGACCTACATAACATATATCGTTAGTTAAAAGTCCGATAAAAATAAATTTCTTCTGCTTCAGAGCTTATTCGTTAATCCTATAGATAGGTATTACATTATATACACCACCATATAATACGAATAGCAACATTGCCAATAAAACGGTATTACTATATATTCCGTCTATATAACAGTGATGAGGCTTTGACAGTTTGACATAAATATTTTATAAACTAATAATATAATTATGTATTTAAGTACTCTGTACGTAGTAGGTATACAATAATTTATAGGTTACAGTATATAGTGATACTGTGATAGTGATGTGATATGTTATAATGTTATACGTATTATAAGTGTTATATTTTCCAGACCCCCGTCAACGGCTAGAAAATAATATAATAATAAATCGTCGGTGGACTTAATACGTGTTAGTTTTCAGTCCTCGTGATGATGGAAATATAATACAATTTATATTATCGCAGTATCATAATATATCGAACCATAAACTACCACCTAGGGATACCTATTATTTGGACAAACGAATAGCAAGTGCCAAGCGCCTACCCTTGGACACTGTCCAGAATATCAAAAAATTATTACCCTATATATCAGTATGCAATGTTACGAAGATATATATATATATGTGTAAAAGTGTATCTATTCTATAACATTTTCTACGACTACGATATTTTATTATTATTTATAGTGCCTGCTGCAATTGTTCACACGTGAACTATTATAATAATAATATATATATTATTATAATATGCGATGATACTGATGATAGGTATAACTGCATGTGATGCATAGCTAAAAAATTCACGGGTATACAATACTTTCATGTAAAGGTAGGTAAGAATAGTATAACGTCACATACAATATTAATCATTATCAAAATTTAATTTTAGATCCAAACAAAACAAAATACACATTTTAAATATATTTAAAATGTATATAAAATAAAATAAGTTGTAAGTTACAGTGATTTAAAACAGCTATAAATCATTTAAATCTATTCACAAAATACAAATGCAGAATAAAAAAAATCCTCTTAACTGTTTTAAATTGTTTTAACAAACAAAATTAATTTAATTATTTATTTTATATACATTTTAAACAGGCATCTTGGTTTGTTTGGATCCAAATGATCCAATTGATACAATTTATAAGAGTTGATAACAAAGTATATTTTAAGAATTTTTGACTTGATGGCACTGTGAGCCATAAGGAAATAATAATAATAATTATGTGCTCCGGGAGTTGAGGCATGGCCACATGGGCCTTGGGGTACAATTGTACAAGGCACATTCGTTAACCACAAGGTTTTGTATGTTAAAATATGCTCCGCTTGATAACGTGTATGACGTAGACACTATTCGAGCGTATTAGGAAAAAGCAGTTTGTACTTCAAGCAGTTCAAGCAGGCCGTTTAAATACTTCTATTTTCCAGGAAAAAAAATTAAAAGGTTTACACCCCATACATGACTTGCATTAAGATAATTTTTTTTATGAAAATATCGGGTATTTTTGTTGGGTAGTTTTTCTTAGGTTTTTAAAATATTTTTTGGTAATCATCTGATCTGATGTTTAATTATTTGCATAGCTTTTTTATTCAAGTTTAAAGTGGGGGGGGGGTTGACAATGTAATTTACTTTTAAAATTCAAATACCCGTATATAATCGTAGATTAGTGAGTATATTAAAAATCAGAGAATTGAGTATACTCTATCACCTTTGAATTTAACGGAGATAATATGGACATTCGTGAATTGGACCCTTGTCCACTCTAAGAGTGCTATAAGTTAGTATGGATATTTCGCTTAAATCAAAGCCTACCATCATTTATAGTTACACATTTAAAGTTTTATTTTATAGACCAGTACGGTAGTACCCACTTAATTTATAATTCGTACCTATGATGCCCAATCGTAGAATAATTAAATTATATGCAAGGTAATTTAACTCGAAATATTTATTAAAAAATAATATATGATGCCCTAATCCTGAATAATATTTTATTGGGACTTTTGCAATGTTTGTGGATTTTGTAATTTTTCTCATATATCTGCCACTGATAGATGGTACACTAACTATAAACTATATTGTCTATATTATAACATTTAGACCGGTCGTGTTACTGTAACTGAATGTCTGAATAATAATAAATGAATACACCTGCAACAAAAGTGCGCTGCAGCAGTACGTTCGAAATGAATATAATATATTATGCTTGGCGCTTGGACAAAATGGCTGACTCACTGGCTGTGTAGTTTTTTCTTTCGATAAATTAACTGGACTCGGTCTGCAGTTTGCGGTTTTCTGGATTTGAAAATATAATCTACATCCATCTACCTAGCCTGTCACGTTGCGTAGTATCAGCCGTGTGCTGCGTATTACTATTATTATTATTATTATTATTATTGTTATTTTATACCGTAGAATTTCACGACACATCATGTATAGGTAGGAGGTAGTTGCTAATATTGTTGTATTATTATTAAAATAATATGCAAGAAATGCAATTTCTGACTTCCATTGAGAGCTTAATATCAAATCGATCGACCATTAATTTCAACGAATTGTAATGTAAACAGAAGATAACGTAATATTACTGAAAGAAAAATCGTCATTTAAATAATAATTTACTCACGATAAATAAAAAAAAAAAAAAACGAAAAATTCATTGTACAATTTATACACCATGATAATTTAAATGTGAATTTTGCCATGTCCTTGCACTTAAATCTGTTTGCAAATCATAGTAAGTTATAATCGGTTCGATTACGAATTTGACACACTTTAAAGGTTGATGCAAAAATATATTTTATATTTCGTATTTACATTGATATGATTAAATGTCTAAGTAATTTTTTTTTAAATATATAATCAGAGAATATAATAAATTGTGTACTAAAATAATATTATATTACAGTAAATAAGCATAATTAATATGAATAATATGATGCGCTATAATCAAGCATATAATCAATTTTACCTGCAGAATGTTCAATGTATATTATACTTATTACTTACATTTACATACCTAAATATGATAAATAAAGAAAAAAAATACCATAATTGTGTATAGGTATACTTTAAATCTTAATAGTATATATACTATATAATAAAATAAAATTATAGTTCATGATAATTTATATAACAGAAATTAAGGCTAACTATGTGTTAAAATTTTAGCTATATAGAATACGATTTTATTTTGTATTATATAGCGAAGTAGCAAACATACAACTGAAGGCCCCAGAGTACAAAAAACATTTGAAACATTAAAATCGTACTTCGTGCAACTCTACAAGACTATAAAACATTTTTTTTTAATGTATATACTATACACGTGAGTGCGTTTGTTAATGTACTAACATGCAGAAAATAAAATTCTGTGAACATAATTTTATTATGATATACACAATTGCATAATACACCATATACGCATCACGACGCTATAACATTGTTAAAAAGATTAAAAAAAAATTGTTAAATTCACTGCATTATTAATACAATATTATATCCTATTGTTATTATTTTCTTCTTTGTGCTGCATTTCCACGATGCAGCGATAGGGATAAGAGTAGCATCGATGTTATTAAAAAAATACTCGTAAAAATTGCTTGACCGTGTGTTCACAACTCTTCTCGACCATATTGTTGTAGTACATAAACGTCGGGCGTGTATAAGCGTTAACATAAATGTATAAAACTCCCCCTCTGAAATACTGAAGTTATATAGGTATTATATTGGGCAGCTCTATATATATATATGGACATTGCACGGACGCACTATCACGACGCACTAACGCGTACGGACGACATCGATCTGTTAGTGTTTCACTCGAGTGTAATATACGTATATGTTGCCGAAAAAGGGTTAGCCAAAATGTAGACAAGTCCGTCGAAACACACACATATATATATATAATGTGTATACTATGTAGGTATGTGGAATACCGTCATCAAGTGTGCACGTGACAAGTCATCGCACACTCTTTCTATATGTATATATATATATATAATGTGTCGTTTTAATGGTACTTCGAGCAGTCCGCAGGATTGTCCAGCGTAATTAAACAGCAGTGTGTTTATGTATTTACGCGTATATATATATATATATGTTATATTGTACATTTACTCTGAAAGCGTACATTGGCTTAAAACTGCAGCAATTCGAACCTCACAGGATTTCATGATTCCGAATAATATAACGTATTAATATAATAAAATATTATATACATAACTATGCAGGGAGCATCATCCAACATTGCGTTACTACTTTTTACTATACAAATCTTATCCGATTTTACCAAGGATTCGACCTCCCCTTTTATTCTAACAAAAACTTTTCATTATTGGTAATTACTAAAATATTCATATATACTTGTAAGTCTAAATTACTATTAAAATTAGAAGTTTAAACGTATCACCGATATGAACATTTATAATTTATAAATGTTATAAAAAGTTAAAATTCTTACCTGGGGGTTCAGTGTCCAGAGGTACGACCCCACCCCGACATTTTTAAAAGTAGAAACATTTTAGTGGTGAATATAGTTTATTGATTGTAAATTTTCAGTATCTAATATCTATATTACAATAAATGTTGGGCCCTGAATTTTTTTTTAATTATGACTTAGTAAACAGATACTGCCCTTAACATTATCTTATAAAAATAATTTTCTTCCCTGCATACGTGCCTGAAATAATCGTATAAAGCGATAATTAAATTGAAGTATTTTAATAATATTGCTCTATTTTTATTTAAATTTATATTTGATATGGAGAATGTGTTAAAAAAATGTGGAGTATTTAACTTCTTAATAAGTTTTTTACACATCTTATAGTCGAAAAGTTTCGTCCACGTGTAGCAGTAGCACGTATGGGAAGAGTTATGGTCACTTGTAGTAATTTGTGTAAATTGGGAATGGCGATTTTTGAAATGTTAAATTTTAGGACTTCTTGCCATTAATATATTTGTGGCATAGTTATTATTAATAGTTATTATTTCTGCCACCAATATAGGGGATTACTAATAAAGTTAACAATACAAAATAGTTTTAAAAAAAAAATCGAAAACTATGGTAATACGAGTATAATACCAAAAGTTAAGCTAATTTAAAATGTGAAGTGGCTAGCCCCCCTTCAATACCTGTCTATGTAAATTACCTAAACCAATAACCAGAGTGCATAAAATATTATTAAAATATATTAATTATATCGTATTATCGTGTATATTGACGGTCGCAATAAAAATCATGTTTTTTTTCGCGTAAAAACAACGGAGTAAGCTTAATGCAAAAATACATATAAAACAAATTATCGAAAAAAATTAACGTCTCCTTCGGGCCGGATTTGAACCAGCGACCTATGGATAACCATGGATATTTACACTACAGTCCACCGCTCTACCAACTGAGCTACCGAAGGATGTTAAATACAGAGTTCATTTTCAGCATTTAGTTGGGTGTTGTTCACACTTTCACCCGCGGTTTGCACAGCTGATGGCCAAAACATGTTGTGAAAGTATAGTTATTTAAATGACGTGTCAAGACATACACCAGAACCGGCAGAACCACGTCGGCACCAACACCACCATCACCACACGGTATAATATTGCACAATACTTTTGAGGCCGAAGACGTAGTGGTAGTGTGCTCGGCATTCGACCGACATCGCTAGACACGTTTAGTCCAAAAACTGCAGTGACGGCGCAAGTCATTTTAGTAGTCACAGGCAATATATTTTTTTTAAGTTTGTAATTTCAATATCGTATATAAATGCGACGTGATAAGATTTTATATTATATTTATTTATTATATTAATAAGTCATGTTGAAAATTATAGTATTAAAATAAAAGTTAATGTTTTAAAATAGCAAAGACAATTCCTTGATAACCCAGACTTAAAGCATTTTCTGACTAATTATATTACTATAATAAATTTCATAAATACTCCTTCTCAAACTCTCTTCTCGTATATTACCTGACAACCGTATCCGTCGTCACGTGATCTATTAAATAATTAATAACAACTTACTCCCTCTAAGTTCATAAATTAGAAGTAGTGTAGACTGTAGATAGATAGATGCTCTCTTTCCTCATGTTTCTCAAGCTTTATACAAACGTTAACTAATTTACTTATTGCATTAATTGTGTAAACAGATTGACAGATTGCATTGATTGTAAAATAATATGTTATATAAATAATAGAATTTATAAATAACAATAATAATAATATAAATCCAATTCTGTTCGTTTAAAATAGCTTCTTTCTTTTTTTCCTTAATCGAATAATATTAAATATGGTTTCTAAATCTATATTTTCAAAAATTAATACAATAAAAGAAATATACCGAAAACGATAAATGTTGAAAAGCAATAAGAATAAAGTTATTATGATAAATATACATTGAATAATAACAGTAAAAAGACGCGTTAATACAAACAACGGATAGTCCGAATTATTGCTGTCTCGTTATCCAATATCGGTGAATATTTATTAATGATAGGGAATTTTCGCTATAAAATTAGTTAATGCCGCCCTAATGCATAACTTGACAATAATAGTTGGTTGGCTAGTGGCTACTAATCTAATAATACACCGCAGTCCACAAGCTCGTTATTGTAAACGGATATTACGAGAAATTGGAAATTGAGTAATTATTATAATCTTGGGAGCGGGAAATAATACAAACTAGCATTGCATGTATTATTCATTATTGTACAATAATTTAGTGTCCCGTGTCTTGTAAATGTATACCATCCGTGCCGTGAAGTGCTATTCTGAATAGCTCCTTCAATCAGGCCAACCTTGACCTATTATATATAATATCCACCTCCTCCGTCTATTGTGCTTATTGTAAATATATTTTATACAGATTGTACAAAAATAAATAAATATGACAAAATAAAAAAAAAAAATTATTAATATAATGTTACTAATAAGCCATGGTATACGATTTTGGAGAATGCCTACCTACATTTAAGCAGTTTTAAACAATGTATATTTTGTAAGTGATTATTTTATTAAAAAGTATTAATGTATATTATATTGTATAGTAATTTTGTAATTACTTATGAGTTATGACAACCATTAATCACGTAGGAAACAGTGTATTCAAAAAGTTTCAAATAGTACCTATAACGGTGGAAATACTATGTTGATACGAAATCAAAATATATAATAAAGTAATACTATGTATTACTTAATAAAATCCAAGTATATAGGTTAACGATCAATATGGGTAATGTTACCAAAGCGTTTGTTTAATTAACACATAGTGAATGATATAAAAGATAATTTTTTTTCATCCAATAATTATACACATCTATTTTTTTTACACGGGTTGCATGAGAAGTGGAATTCATTACCGAGCAATTTATATTATAATATTATGAACACATCGTAATTGTATTGTATTTACATTATACGAGAATATAATATTTAAGTTGAGTTTATGTATAGACTTTATACCATTGTTTATGAAAGGTCACTTGAGCTAGTGCGTAAGAGGATTATTATCGAATTCGAAATATAATATTCATTTTTGAACGGTTTTTCCTTTTTACCTTTTTATACCTTTTTTCAGAGGGATTTCAAAATTTAATATAATTTTCATTGTTCAATTATATTTCCAATCCAGGAATAAAAATATGTTCAAGGTTACTTTAAAGTTTAAATTTTTTACAGATACTTCAACAATAATAATAATAATAAAAATAATAATAATTGAAATATAATTTGAAAGCTAATTTAGGTTAGTTATGATTCGTTTTTCAACTTAAAAATTGTAAAGCAAATTAAACTTAATTAAATTATTAAAGTAATTTAATAATTTTTTTTACATAGCTATTAAGTTGATATAGTTTTTATGGGATATTGAAATGTAGAATGTTGTTTATGAAGAACGACACTATTTTATCAATAAAGCAAAAAAATAAAGCAACAAAGTATTAAGTATAATATTTTATATTTTGTACTTTTTTTTTTTTTTATAGCGAACGAAATAAAATCTGACCCTATAAACGCAGTTATATTATTGTAGACATTTTACGATGTATATATAGTACCTATACTTGAACGATGCGAATGGGTATTAAGCAAACGCGGTGTACTTTTCGGAGAATTTGTTATATTGAATACGCTGCGCTTAATAAAAAAAAAATTTCATGCCGTACACTTTTTCTGTATACTAGTCGAACTGGAGGGTGTAGAGTGTGCGAAGGGATGGAGTTATAAACTATTGTTAGATAGTTAGAAAACGTATTTACAAGCTACACATTTTTAAATTCATACTGCGAATTTGTATTTTTGCACTATACGTTAAAATAGAGGCTGATGACCATGGTATAGGTAAATAAAAAACGATAAGCACAGCAATATGCTTTTAATATTATATTTTTTCAATAATAATAAATGCATCGCAATGTGGTGTACAATAAAATATTAAAACGATAATATTATTATCCAGGTGTCAGGAGCTGTGTGGCAGACAAATTCGTATACACCCAAGTGTATTAGGCGCACTGTCCAGTGTCAGTGTCACAAGGAACTATTATAATAATAGTCTGGAGCAGGTTTAGCCGGTTTATCAAAGGTGATTTTTGCGGTGAAAGCGAACTCGTCGATTTAAATGCACTAAAATGATCTATATTTTTCAACCTTCGGTAGCTCAGTTGGTAGAGCGGTGGACTGTAGTGGTGCAATATCATAGATATCCATAGGTCGCTGGTTCAAATCCGGCCCGAAGGAATTATTTTTATTAATATTTTTGGCTAAAACACGATTGAGCATAAAACACCTTTTTTGCGACGCGATTGAGCAAAATTGTCGGCGTATCAAAGGAAATTAAAATACAAAAGAAAACCTACACGATTGAGCATAAACATCTCTGCAACGTTGCCATTTAAAATTTTGAACTGTAGTCATAATACATATATAAATATATTATACAAAAAAATTATTCAAATAATTCAAATAATTCAAAATATAACATGATTTCATTCAATATGTAATATTGTAATAATAAATAAATAACGATAATAATAGAGTAATAAAATAGTAATACCTAACAATAAAATATTTATAAGTCAATAATCTCACATTAGTCGTCACATTATATAATAGATATATAGATTTGTTGGATAGTAATAAAAAATTAATAAATTAAATAAACTCATAAACTACTCGCCCTAAATTCAATTTTTATGTATCAAAATACTCGGAAAATCATTCTGCTTTGGTATATGAAATTAAAACTCTATATTGTCATTCAAAAAAGTAAAAACTTAAAATAATATAAGAATAAAAAAAATTTAAAAACATAATTTTTTTAATAAAAACGTTGTTCTTCTTATATTTCCCCCCAATGCTTAATGTTTAAGACGCCGCAGAACTTTATTGCTCCAAATCTAATTTAATAATCGATAACATCGTCGATAAAGCTGGGCTTAGTTCGATAGATCAATCGTGTAGCTAAAAAGGTATATGCTCAATCGTGTTTTACCGATTTTTTTAATAATTTGAATTCAAAGAGGCCACGCACGATAACTACAAAGATTATATTGCCCCGTCACACAACCGTCCTCTCTTTAATTATTTATTATTATTACTTAATTTGTATGAAATGAATAGGTAGTCGTAACGTGAAAATATGATGTTGACATCCTCCTCGCGAATGGTACGTGAGTTAAGCGATCAATAAAGTTTATTATTGTTTAAGTTTTGCCGAAATAAATAGGGAACGTAAACATTTCAAAATTAAGAGTAAAAGCTGTTATGAATTACATTATCTAAGTTTGCACAAAGTATTACAATGATATTATTATATAATGTATTTCGCTGCATAGTAAATTTGTTCAACAATATACATAAATGACGGTTTACCCACGTCTCCGTAAATTCCGGAGCTGTCTGTGTATTTCCTAAAAAAGTCTCGGAGACTATGTGTGCGTCGAATATTCAAAGTTAGTTTTTATTTAAATTTTATTTTATCATTGGCTTATGATCTTCAAAATAAATGTACGAACACGGATGTTTCGCAATAATAATTATGGAAATACCGGTATTATAATTTAGTTTTTCTCTTTTTTTTTTTTTAATTTTTTTTTTTTTGGTCAAACGTTTCCAATTCATTTTACGACGTTTTACTCGTATCTCGGTGCAGTACTGCAGTGTATATATATAAAAAAAAAAAAAAACAAATTAAACGACAAACAAACAACATTACTATACACAATGCCACCGCAAATCCTTCTTCAATTATTTTTTATGGGCTCGCACAACTCGATACGCATTCGTGACTGTTATTCTCTTATTTTCGCGTTCTTTATAATTCGGCCGATTAAGTATAATACCAATCGATCGTACATACGCGCTAACGTGTTTTTTTGGAATTTATATAGTGTGCCGTACATCGAAACGTGTGACGTAAAAACTTATTTCATACTTAAATAATCGTGCAAATGTTTATGATACAATTTGTAGGCTAAGGTAGTGGAAAAAAACACCAATAATTTGCACGTCAATTGATATTTAAATGTAAGCATAATGTCCTGGTTTAATGCAGTATAAACGGTCTATTAGAAAAAAAAAGAAACTTAAAGTTTTTATGGTTTGTGCGTGTTTACTGTTTAGCGAGTGATTTTTCATTGATTATATGTCAGTACATATTACAATAATAATTGAAACACGATCGATTATATGTGTTATTTACCTATCACCTATAGTGGTGCATGTAGATTTTTTTCAAAATAAAACGCTCAATTTTTCGAAAATTATTAACGTTTATGGAAATATTTTCTTTACATAATTTTACATCATTAAAAATAACAATTTTGAATAAAATGTATATTCATATTGTTTTTAATTTATTTTAATTTTTTGAAAGAACGTAACATACGTGATAGTTAATTAGTTATAATCATTAATCTTATAAATAGGTATTTAATGTTTGTATGAATGGAGTAGTGGACTGACATTTTGTAAAGTATACTCTTGTGCCACTCTATATACTGCTCATTGAAGCTTTAAATATTCATGTTATAAATTAAAACATTTTTTTTTTTATTTAATACTTTACAGTAAGGGAATGTGATGTGTACCGAATAAGTGGTTATTTAGACCTGTATGAAGAATACATCATTCATTACAACCTAGTATATAAATATTTATTATATAATTCGATTTTTATGTAATGGAATTAGGGATATGACATTAAAAACGTGCGATGCACTGATGTTGTGCGAAAAAGTAAAATCATAAAAATAAATTTACCTACTTACCCACTTAAAGTAAGTACCTTTAATAGAATTAGTAATCATCTTGTTAAATATTTTTTAAACATTATTTTGAATCAAGAACGTGCGGCAGAATCCTTTAGACCCACTTTTGTCCCTTTGGCCCTACCCCCCTCCCTCCCCCGCATGCGAGCAAAATAAAACATTTTTAATTAAAGTAACTATACCTACATGCGTATTATACACATAAACTAAATTCCATGTAATTTCGTAATGTTCATCGAACACCACGGCTGTTGAGTATCTGCGCGTACGGCAAACGTGTGTTGTTTTTTTCGTTATCATGCATAAATTATTATATACCGACGGGTAAAATACAATTATACGACTCCGAGACTTTAATTTATACCGAGATTTATTTTTATTTTCGACGGCTATTTGTATTTACATTTATTTTACCAACCACAATAAAACCTCCGATTTTCATGTTTATGGCTTATTTTGTTTTCTTTCTTCGGCTTTCGAATAAACCTTACGTGACACAGTATCGTTACAAGATACGCGCTCATTGTTGCACCCCCTCCTCTCATCACGCGCGAATTGATTTATATTTAATGCCGTGTTTTACGTTAATTTATTTTCGGAAAGTCTCAACGTGCAATAGGTTGAACTTCTAGACTCCACGGCGAGTGTTTATCGAAAACTCGCTTTGTGTTATTGGGCTTAAAAATACGGCATGGGAGGAAATCAAATACAAAATGAAACGAAATGAACAAAAGAACTTTACGATGTCCTTTTGGGAATTTTAATGCGGTGGCAAGCACAGGGAGACAGTGGTATAACGCAAATAATAGAAAACTGTCGTGCGAACGACGTACGCTATTTTGTTCATTCGAATTAACATAATATAAAATATATTGTACCTTGTTAAATAATCCCAACAAATGTACATTTTGTATTTATTTTATTATTTACACCATAGGTACACGTATATTGTCGATTCACTCATAGATTAACTAAATTATACTATAACATAACATGATGTTATTTACAGTCGACGAAATTATTACGCAGCTTCATCAATTAATTGATTAATCATCTGAGTTACTTTGCTCTGTACATTATACCCACGCAGTACTCAATAATAATATATGCATTATTATACATCTATTAGATCCTATCTATTTATTATTACTTTGATATCCTTTCACTACCAAAGTACCAACCGTATTAATCAGTAAATAGGTACCCCCTTTGCCTATCTATAGTGTTTTAGATTTAGGTTCTTTCTATCACATTTTCCCGGCTCGTTTTTTATACAAAATATTGAAAATATCAAGTATACAATAAAGTAGAGATACCCGCCATGCAATATATAATTTTTTTTGAATTATTATCTTTTAGATAACGAGTGAAATCTGTACACACAAATAACCTTGTTAAACGGATCATCATATTTTCTAAAATATGAATTTTAATAATGTATTAGATACCAGACATTTTTTTTTTTTACATATTTATCATTAATTGTATTAATGCATAAAATATAAGTTGTATTCTATCATACGCATATCGTTTGCTTTGTAAATTCGAGAGCATAAGAATCTTTTATGCATGTAGTTTAAAGTGAGTCAATTAAACGTCAAACAGAAAAATAAACAAGCGAACAGTAATTAAACATTTTTTTTTTCATGTTTGAGAAAAAAAATATGGAATAGCCGTAATTGTTTACGTTGATATATAATTTTCCGATCGTCAATTGATGCTGTAGGGTAATAATAAAATATACATTTTCTACAGAATAATAATTTTATCAGCAATTGAATGTCATATTGTCATAATAGCTATAATATAATGTATGATAAAATATATAATATTTATATAATACAATCTTATTAAGAACGTTAATCAACCTATAAGTCTATAAAAATATCAAATACTAATATTAAGTCTGAATACATTTTAAAATTTTTATTTTTTACAATTTTTGATAATCTACCGCGTTCATAGTTTGTTGTCACACCAGGATTTTTTATACCAGGTAAATCAAACAATAAACAACATTACAATTAAACTTTTACTTTTCAATATTTAACTTGTATCAAACGTAAAATTACTCAATTCAAATAGATTAAATCCACAAATAATTAAAATAAAGTTAATAAAATGGTAACGA
Source organism: Rhopalosiphum maidis (assembly GCF_003676215.2). Lineage (NCBI taxonomy): Eukaryota > Metazoa > Arthropoda > Insecta > Hemiptera > Aphididae > Rhopalosiphum > Rhopalosiphum maidis. Next base: position 52,850,326 of record NC_040877.1, on the reverse strand, counting down.
ATTTAAATCATATTTATAATACTTAGTTTATATATTTTAAGTACGTGTGAAAACAAACTCCATTCTACTGTTTTATAAAAACTTATGAGTTATCACAAAGGCGTTACTATAATCGAAAACCACACACTAAAATATACGTAAATGTCGTAAATACTGAATTAGTTAATTGATTAGTGAACAAATAATACAATATCGGGTGTAATATATTTACTATAAAAAAATTTTATTTTATTTTTTCTCTTTTCGTTATTATAACATAACATGTACTATTGTATTTATGTTATATCTTTAAGAATATTTGTAAGCTAATATAACCCTGGGCCTCCATACAAGTTATTCTCAGCGAGGCCCAGTGATCTTCTTGATATTCATTTAAACAAAAAATAAATATAAATAGCAAATATTTTATGTATTTACGGAAACAAATTACTCAAAGACTTAAAATTCATAGCCGAGATAAAAATGATTATTTATTATTGTGATAATGTATATGATATCATTGATTAAATAAATATTTGATCAATGATGACATATGTACTATGTTATAATGAAAATGAATACCATCTGTATTATATAGTTTCAAAGTTATTAATATCGTGTCAACTATGACCGGCCTCTCTTAATTATACTATACAGAATATTAATAATAATACGGGATTAATAAATCAATCGAAAAATATCATACATTTAAATATTATGCTTATTTATGTACAGCTTGATCAATCTAAAATATAAAATAACGTATATTATAGTTACCAGCACCTGACTATAAAATATAAACATCAGATCAGGATGAGTTGAACTTTATCCCAACCTCTTTATTCACAAACACGCCTTTGGACTGGTAATAATTATTACGGTTAAGTGGTACATTCGCATTGTTATTATTATTATAATTGTAATACAAAGTCAAATAACCGTAAACGCCCGTTTCTCCTCAACGAATTGTGTTATTATTACTATTTATTAACAATAATCGATTATAGAGTTGTTCACTTCGAATTGGTTATATTAGGTTAGGTGCCGGTGTAGTTTTATTGGGGTGAGCTAAGATGATGCAATCGATAAATCAACGTGAACAATACGAAATAATTGAATTCTCCTGAAAATGAGTAAGTAAGTATGGACTATCTCATTTGTGTACGGTGTACATCTACCGACTGACAGCGAGTGGTACATACTTAATATATTATGTATTTCAGCTACACGAGTATTGTAGTGTGTAAGATACATATCTTGTTTTCGAATCGCTCGTATAGATTGTAACCGTAAATTATATAAACAATTTACATCGAACAAGAAGGATATTTATTAGACGAAAGAGAGAACGTGGATTTAGATCCTCGTGATAGCCAAGTTTGGATTAAAAGAATTCGTGAATTTATGACCCATTTTCTGTCGTCAGTATAAAATTATTACAACTAACGTTCATATTTTGTAGTATAACAATATTATTGATAGTTGTTGTAATATTAAATTATTATATAAATCATTTTAAATACCTATATACTTACTGAGATCTAAATATAAATTAAAGTATTTATCTGTATTGTTATTTTCTATAAATAAATTAATAATTAATAAATACTAATAAATTTAAATTTATTTCATGTTTGTGGAGCTAAATATTATGACAATATAACTATTTATTAGATTTTTGAAATTTTGAATTGTTTGCAACATTTTAGTTTTTTACAATAAATTCAATGACGATGGACGATGGTATTGTTTATTAACTAATAGGTAATATAAACGTCATAACGCTCATCGTATTATCTTTGATGCGATTAGAACCAAATTTATTTTCACTCGAGAGGGTTTTGGAGTCGCGTCCAAGTAAATTAATCGCTAGGTCACTAAAAGACTTAATTCCGGCTAGGTGATTATCCTTAGAATCGTGTTAATATTATTTACGATTTACATTATGAAACTATTCGAAACTACATAAATCAGCAATACGACCAAAAATATTTGCATACATTTATTATTAAATTAAATACTAAATACAATATAAGTACTCGGACTAATATTATAATGTTGTATGTAGCTCGGTGACATAAATTTTGTCGAATATATTGTCACATTTTCCGCCACTAATGCGTGTCGTAAACGGTCGCCTGTGGCATTCACTTATTTCATCCCTATTGTTAATATGTGTCGAATCAGAGTTGTTCGACTAAACAAACCTAATAATTTAATATACGAGCGGCTCTAAAATCGAATCAAAACTAACAACGTGGTTATTGAACGTATTTATTGGTTTCATAAAAAATGTTTGTACGTTGTGTGTTTGTAAAATGGATAATGAGAAATTATTAATTGAGGTTGCATTGCTACACGTGTTTTACTGGCTTTAATGCATTTGGGTTAAAGGGTTAATTGCTTTTTTACTCACATACAAGTTTGCCATGACGTATTTAAAAAAAATGTACGTGAAAAAATGTGTTAGGACGAGTATAATACGAGTACAATGAGCTCAACAATTAAACATTTTGAGCTTTATATAATACATATTGATTTCACCAATTGTTTAAAATAATATTAACCGATATATAGTATATAATACGCATAACTTTTTTTGACAATAAAAAAACACATTAGTTGAATCCAGTTTATTGTAAGTAAATTTTATGAATTCATTTTTTTAAATTAGTAACAAACATTTTACAAATACCTATTATATATGTAAAACTATATTTTCATATATAATTATTGTAATTCAATAATATAAAATGTTTATTTTTTTAAATAGTGATTTGATACCAATTTAATATATCAAGAAAATCTATTGATTATTTTATTCTAAATAATCATCTGCAGAAATTATTGCAGTATCTTTTTTTTAATTACATGTACATAGTTTTTGTTCTTGTTGATTTTATTTGAGTTAGTTCTCTTATTATCAGATACGAATAAATTTATATTTTTAAATTTAATATATATAAAAATAAATATTTATTGGATGCATTTAAGTAAATTATGTGTTAAGTTTTAAATGAAATGATTTACAATATTACTGCAAGTTGTTTGTTCCGACGATATTGAAGACGATCACCAAATTCAGATGCTACATGCTCATATTTTATAACTTGATACTGTTTCAATAGTTTTTCATGTGCTTTTATTACATTCAAAGCTGAATTGAGTGCATGATAGTAAATAAATAAGATAATACTTTAACCTTTGATATACAAATATTCGGCATAATCGATAAGTTTAGTTTCTTATAGGTAAACTGATACTTTTGGGAAAATCGATTTCGAAGATTCCTGAATTTGGTGGTCCTTTTGCGTTCGAATATAAATATTATAACTATTCCGTTGATGCTATCATACATTAGCCCACAAAATAACATAATATTTTAAATATAAGTCAGTCTTACTAACATAATAATTATATTAAAGCAGTTATTTCTGGATTCGTTATAGTATAATAAACTAATAAATAATAGTAACCGAATGCTCGATAATTTTTAAGTCACTTTGGGCCTCAATAGGATGATATCCATCGACAGGCGTCCTTGTTTAATGTAATTTTATAATATAGGCTCAAGATCAATCATATTAATGCAATATTTATTTATGTTATTTCAACGTACCGATATTTTTGTCTTTGTATGCTTTTAACGCAACATTTAGAAATGTTTTATGCTATATAAATTCTACGATATGAATATATTGAAGAAAAATAGTAAATAATAAATCATATTTTTTTTCTTATATCATGTAAGCATCATTACTCGATGACTAAACATGTGAGGTCGATTGCTGTAAACTATCGTTGTTGTACAGTCGTTAGTTTTAAAAAACTTTATCATAATCGATTTTCTATAAAGTTTTCTCTTTCTGAGGTACAAAATTTGATCGAATTTCCTAGCAGAACATTAAACGCACCAGCCTACGATAAGATAGTGATTCATGTATACGATAATATGTATATATACTATATAATATATAGTATATATATATATATATAAATATCCATACAGGGGGATTCACAGAGTATGCTAACCCTCTTTGTTGTTCTTCAATAATGCAGGTATTCAAAATTTAATTTTTGAAATATTTAATACATATAAAAAACATGTTTTGAAATTTTTAAAAAAACGTCAAATAGTAAAATTAAAGTTTAAATGAGTATTTTTTTGTTATTTAACTTTATGTACTAAGGATCCGCGATAACAGGTTTGATAGATATGGGGGCTATAATGGTGATATGAAAATTTTAGTTAGTAATTTTAATCCATCAATATTTATAATTTGTAAAAATGATACAGTTAATTATACTACTTATATCTTATTCTAGATTCGAAATTACATAATATTCTATTTTATTTTTTTGTGAAACTATTGTTAAGGAATAAATGACACTTAAATAAATTTAAAAAAATACTAGTTTGAATTTTAAATTATGTACATAAAAATAAAAAATAACCCACTAAATAATTTATAGTAAAAATGAAGGTTCTCATTTAAAAAATGGAAGTTTATATTATCATCACTCTTTAAGTTGTTCAAAAAATTTAAAAAAAATCGGTCAAAATGTATTTTTAAAAATTTTAAAAATCAAAATTTGTTGTATTTATTTAATTATTGAAGGAACAAATGGAGGTAAACACATACTTGGCGAATCACTATGTTTATGTATATATATATAATTATTGTTTGTACCTATAAACTACAACGATATAATATATTTCACATAAACATATATATATATTATATTATATATATAATGTATACGGACGGACGCGCTTACTTAGCACCATTACGCACACCGCACGGGACGAGTTCGTTAACGACCACCGTGGGAGTGTAACTTTTTGGCCGTCGTCTCGAATTTTTGGAACGCTTTCGCCGCCACGCGCGCTACTCTACCCTCTTCCCACCACACACATAGACTACTCTGCAAGTCCCTTCGCCCCTTCGCCAACAATCTTTTTGCTATACATAGCTGCAGGCGTACAGAATATACTCATTTAATCCTTATAATAATGTATTATGTTCTTAACACACGCCTGAGCGCATTATTCTATGTGATATTATTATGTTCAATATATTTATATATTATACTGATTTTATTAAGGTAACCACGCGATATACGTTCTTAGGTTAATATTTGATGTTTTAAAAATATATTTTTATAAATTATATTATGACTTATGCAAGTCGTGATAGTGTTCAGCTGTTATTTGCAATTAACAGGTTTTAATATGTATGTATTTTATATTAACTTTCACTATTATTTGTTATGGTGTTTTTACTTTTTATGTTTGTCTGTTTATTTAATTGATTTTAAAAAAGACCGCCAATATTTGTAATTTTAAACTCTCGACATTTTTACGGATACATAACGAACAAATTATATTTATTGAGCAAAAATCACATAATATTGAAATTAATTTTTAAATTAAAAGTGATGTTGAGATGGCGAATGAAAAATCGACAATGCTTAGCTGTCTTCCTATTTCTTTATACATATCAAATGACACGTTATAAATAAATAAATAATATTAAATTATGACGTGAAGTTTGTATTACTAAGTGTATATTATTATATTTGGTGTAGGTTTTCACTGTTTAGTGATTAGTTTGTCGAACTGTAAATTTTCTACGTGAAAGTAGGAGGTAAAAATATAAACAAGATCATAGTTCGTGCCAAAAAAAAAAAACAAATTGCATAGACGGAACAGTCAGTTTAAAGTCAGTATTTTATCATCTTTAATAAGTGCTATTATAGCAGAGTTTAATGATAGAATACAATTTATGTTAAATTAATATTTCATGGTACAACATAAAAACTACGGATAATGACTTCATTTTTGGTTTTACGTAAAATAGCATTTATTTATTATTCCACATAATTATATTATTATGGCAATATTATATTATATACCAATTTATAATAGTTATATGTACCTACCGTATTTTGATCAACTCTTGAATTAAAAAAAATAATAATAATTTATTCTATTTTAACATTAACATGAACTAAAACGTTTTATGTTAACATGTTTAATGTTATTTAGTATTTAAACATTAGTTAAATTTCGGGTTTAAAATTATCGAGCTTTTTCAAAGTAACTTTGTTTTTGCATTTAATTTTTAATGTTATAATTTTTTTAACTTAATTATATTTTTTATAATTACTGTTACATTTAACCTTTCCATTAATTATAATTACTAACAGTCACGGTTTTCCTTTGATTTTATTTTAAACATACATTCATAAAAGTTCAATGCTAAATTTATAATTATCATCTTTATTTATTTATTTAATGTTTTATATTTAGTATCACTGATTACATGATTGGAATAATTGTTAACATCTAAAACTGAAAATAAAATTATGCTAATTTATTATATATATTTATATTTATGTAGACAAAATATACAATAAACAAAAATATATTTTTTGGTTAAAGTAATTTCGATGATTTATATTTTTATTTTTTATTAAACTTTCTTAACAATATTATAAATTGTTTTGTTTTCGTTATTTGTTTTAACTATGTATTTTTTTTCAAAGCAAAAACTTTTTGTACTTTATTTAAATGTAATTTAACACATCAAACGTCTTAACAGATATCAAGCATTAATGATATTCACTTGCAAAGTAATCAATATCATAAAAGATAAAAGGTTTATTATCGTAATCATTTCATTATTTTCATGCGTACAAATAAGACAAATGAATTAGTGTAAGACAAAATCACGAGAAAATGGATTTGCGGCAGTGGTGTACCTATTTTGCCTATAAAAAACGCCGGGTTACCATAAACATAATTTTGCCAGCTACGTTTATCTTCTAAGGCCGAGAAAAAATTATAACCACAGCAATAGATGTATTGTATGCGTGAAAAAAATTAATTCAACAAGGTCTACAAACATTGTTATTATCATTTATGGTGGTCATTATATGTTTTACAATGATAGCGTATCTTGATGGTTTTCGTCTGTTTTTCGGTGTTTGATTTGTAAATCCAAAACGCGAATTATATATTACAATGGCATGTTATTGTATACGGTATTGCCGTTTGTCATGATTTACGACAAAACGTGACATGTCTTTGCTGACTTTATAGTCAACTGGATTTTTTCGACCAGTATTCAAACGTCGAGTACACATTTCTAGATAATAATATACAACATTCGTAAATAGTAATACACGCGCTCATGTGAAAGTCATCGCCGCTGAAATTCGAACGTTCTACTCGATTTGCTCGGAATTTGAAATATTTTAGATCAGACATCGTTAACATTATTCGTTGCACACACTATCATAATATAATATTATTATATAATATTAAACATTTTTAAAATTCCTAACATATCGATCACGATTTCTATAATAAATAAATAACGACCATTTACTTTTTCAATAACAACTGTTATGTACTATGTAATATTGTTATTTTGTACAGGAAAATTAATAAAACGTGCAAAGCTCTATTTTTGTTCTTTACTTAATGATTTTATTAAAATTCTAATATTTGGAATTCTTTTTTTACTGTAAATAATAAAGTTTTTTTCTGCAGTTGATTTTTTCAAAAATCTTAACATATGTAGATAGAAATCTAAACAAGTAGTTTTTTAGTTATTAAAATGTTTATTTCTATTAAAGATTATAGCTCTTAAAAATGATTTTAAATTAATATAAAATATATGTAATATTTGTCATTGTGTTTACTGTTTAGTATATACAGACAATTTTTACAAATAATTAAATAATAATACATTTATATAAATTATTTAAAGTTTTAAATCAGCATAGCCCATATTATCCAAGCTCATTATCGTAAGCCTATTATCCTTACTACAAAACGTTAAACAAATCAAAAACAACTCACTCGTATATATTTCAATTTAAATACATTAAAATTCACATAAAAGTGATATTATCATTAGTTTATATAAAACTTAAGTGATTCTCATTTGAAAAAAGAAGATTGTATCGCTACAGGGCGATAAAAATCTAAGTATTTGAAATGATGGCAATTATTTATGATTAAAAAGTTCAAAAATCAGAATTTAAATAAATAATTATTTATTAAAGAAAAAACGAGGATAAGCTCGCTTAGTGAATAAGACTGCATATTACATTACTTTACATGACCTTGTGAATATTCTGGAGGAAACCGTTACAATATCATTAATAAGTGTTCCCAATAAAAAGAAAAAAAGGTGTGCTAAAAATGTTAGCATAAGGCCGCGACGACAGTTATGTTCATATTTGGAGGCGCAAACTATATTATCATAACGTAAAGGTATTTATGTATTATATATTAAAGGCCTACATATGCACCCGATTAGTTGTTAAAAATTTTCTTCCATACATCGGTTGGAATATTGGAAATATACATTGTACACTTAGGTACACTATAAATTTTCTTTTTTAATTCAATTTTTATTCGTTTTTATGAATAGTAATAATATAACTTTATTTTAGGAACGTATTAGCGTAGTAGGTACTATTCATAATAACAATTATTGAGCTAATTGTGAGTCTGGTTTGATGACGAGTGATTATTTGTTGTGACTTATATCCAAATAATTTACGTATTCATGTATATTAATCAATAACAAAATATAACATTACGTAATACCATTAAATAAATTTATATTATAAATATTTATGAAACTTCATTGGTTTTGCATGTGCAAATAATATTTATATTACATATCCATATAGGTATTTATTGTTGTAAATTACGGTGGAATTATTTATACACGGAGTGATGATAAAATCTGCAATTTATATTCAGCGTAATGAATCTGTGGCTTAATAATATTATCGCGATGTACTCGCAATAAGTGTAATAAAATATTAATATTAATATAATTAATATTATAAACGCGTTAAATATTGTTTTATCGATATCGCATTACTTGATATTCTGATATAATATTTAGCAAAGTATTTACTTGTGTTATGCAAGCAAATTTTTAAATAATCACATTTTTTAATAAACTATATTATCAAAAAACCATTGTAGCTCTCTGCAGTATTATCTCCTTAACCAATTTTTAAAGTAAATTATCAATATAATTTAAATAAATTGTTATAATAATTAATAAAACCTATTAATGCGTAACTAAAATAGACCGTTGAAAAATACATTGTCCTAAAAATTTTGATTTTGAAGATATTAAAAAAGTGTAAAGGTTTAAGTTGCTCAAGACCATGTTTTTTCTTAAAGCTTAACCTGTTTTTTTTTAATAAGTTAAGCATTTGAATTAATTAATTTTTAGAGATTATCTAATATTAATGTTTTTAGTTAAAAAAAAAATACTCTATAATAAATGTAGTTTTATACTAGAAAATGTACAAATTGCGTATCCAACTAATCGGTCAATTCAGAAACAATTACTGTACATATGAGTCTTAATTTGCGTACATAATATACACGTCTGTTCAGCAACCGCGGAAAACGTTTAATTACCGACGAGATTTTTGCGACTTGTTCTAGCCTTCATGGCGAAATTAAAAAAAAAAAACACTGCATTGAAACTATTCGTAATTATATTACCAGTTTAATTTGATTTTTAATTCAATTCTCATTACCTTTGTTCTAGTGCCATTTGTTTCTTCCACACAATAAACGTGTCGTACCCTTATTCCGCCTCCACATGTTTTGCTACAGGGACTCCAATTGTCGTCAGCCACCCACCTAAACAAAAAAATAATAATGAAAACAATTTTAAAAAAAAGTATCATAATAAAATATTCAAAGTTAGTAGCGCGCGAGTTAAATTAACGAAAAATGAAATATTTTAATACACATGAAACTTTAATGACTACATGTATGTATTCGTATTGTATATGTACATACGTATAATCCACTAATGTCTCGCATAACAAGTAGGCATTAAATAACTACAAGCGCAATACAAATACAAATGTCTGTTTAAAATAATGACTGTATATTATCTTTCTAAACAAATAAATTTTTTTATATTATTCCAATAATTGATATCATTTATTATATTATAATGTAAAGTCGAAAATTTAAGTCAAAGATGGGAGTTTGAAAATACATAGGTATATCTTACATCGGAATGTTATTGGATGAACAATTGTTTTTCTCCCACAATCATTAAAAACAGAATGAATAAATTATTTATTCCTATTAAACATTATTCTCGAAATGGCGAAAATATTGTATGGGTCGAACAAAACCATTATTTACTCTGTTCAACTAATATTTTGGATAACAAGCGCTACTCGTTGTTTGTTTGGCGTTAACTTTTATTTACTTTAGAAACAAATCGGAAAACAATTTCACTTTTGATAAACAGTTACAAATACAAACTGAAAAAATTAATGCGTAAAAATCATTTTACACGCCTCTGATACAGTATTATGATACAAAGTATTGAAAAAAAAAATGATATACTCGAATACGTTCGAGTTTTTTTTTGTTTTTAAAAATATTCTGTGTTAGCTATCTTCTGGCAAAGAACAACGCGGAAAGTGTTTGTCAGACTTGTTTATTATTTCGATACGATAAAATATCTCATTAAAAGTTATGAATGTTATGATAAATCTTGAAATAGTAAAACAATATCTGCACACGACGTCATAATGCAGTAAAACTTAGTCAATTAAAAGAAGCATATTTTTATTTAAGCTTTTGATAAACAAAAAAGTAACAATTAGTGGATTTTTAATCATATTTTAACTTACATTCATAGAACACTAATACACTATGTACCAGTTTTTAAAAACAAACATATTTCTAATGGATTATTGAATAAAAAAACTACACAATAAAATGTTCAGTAATTATTAAATCTAAATAAATATCTTGATTTCATTTTTTATTGCAATTTTAATAGGACTTGAACCTTTTGTGAATAGCATAGAAATGATTGAATTATGCACGTACTAAAAACAGTATAATATATAATATTCATCAAAAATAACAATTCACGATTTAAAAAAAAAAAATTAAATTAAATTGTTCACTTTATAAATTAAATTGTTCTCATAATTTTATATTCTAATAATTTAATCAAAGTAGATTTATTGGTTTTCATTTTTTAAATTCTGATCAGAGTGAAGAATGAATTGATTTTAAAATATTTATGTTTTTTTTGTTTCCGAAAAAACTTTTAATAGCATAAAGAATGTTCAATTTTAGCATCATTTCTGGCAGAAAAGTGAATCTTTTTAGTACTTTGAGGGGTTAAAGATAAAAAAATTCCAGCACTTATCTTAGTAATTTTGAAAAAATAAGGAAAAACGTGAATTTTACATATTAAGCTAAAGAAAAAATCGATTTTCTTGTATTATTGAAATTCAAAATCGAAAACCACAGATACCACAAATTTTTACTAAATGTTTAGATTAACATATCCAATAATATGATCTTTTTCATTTTTTATATCACAATTGCGTTCCGTACAAATCAGGTAGTTAATACTGTTTTCAGTGGCTATTAAAACTAAATAAATATCCTAATTGCGTAGGTATTACGTACTTATTTTTACACGTATATAATAATGTAGTAATTTTACACGGGCTAACTATAATATTCAGCACGAACGACAAACGATGTTTTTTTTAGATTATTGAAAACAAGATAATAGATGTACAGCAAGTGAGACGTGGATTTACTATGTTAATTGTTATAGGTACAAACGAAAAACAATAATTTAAATAAATAAACCTATTATTAGAACATCAAAAATTAATTTGTTTATACCTATACTATACGCCTTTAACTAATTTGACTACTATAGAGTACTAAGGTATATTTTTACGTTTATCTATTATTATAAAAGTAAAAAGAAAATGCATTTTTAAATTTTCAAAAATTATCGAGTATCATATTGTTATTATACTTTTAGGACTGTAATTTCGTGTAATGATGTGATAATTATAAACGCATTTTTAAATATATTTGTGTTTGGACGCATTTACATAGGTCCATCCGAATTCAAGCCGAAAGTTATCTGAAATTACGGTATAAAAAGGTATACGAGCAAACGAGAGATTTGTCAACCGGTAAAATGTTTATCCGAATCCTGCGTATTATTTATATTAATAATTATATGTATATAACGCGGCTGTATGTAAATAAAACGTTGTGTTGATAACGATCGCCAATGACAAAATCGATTCGTGTTTGTGATTCGGTGACACTTTATTGATACTGACCAGACGGAAAAACGACCGTTTCGACGAAATAAAACCGTTGATTAACGGGCTATAATATTCTAGTATAGTATTGTACCGATACCGAGATGTAATCTCGGCGAGGATAACGTCCATGGTGCTTTTGCACATTTTGTAAACGAAATCTGCAATTACAATATTAACTCGTGTGATATATGATGACTGTATAGTAGCCGACTGGATGTTTGATTTTGTCTTTCGATTAACAAGACAACGCGTTTTTCGCGGAAATCGTCTACGTCTGCGGCGTAAGACAAGAAACTTTAATGCGAACATTGCGGGACAGTAACCAGACTAACTATTGATAACTATTGTAATGTATATTTTACGGTAAAAATACGAATTTCGGAAAAACCTGGGTTAAATAACTGATTAAAAACTAGAGATTACTGACTAAGTTTTTACCGATTGATCTTGATAAGTTCTGCAGAATAAAAATTAATTCAGTCTAACCACGAACGGTTATTGTAGTTCTGGTTTTTACAAACGGTAGATCTTAGTATAAGCTGTTTATTATTTTTAAATTCCGAAATAGATATTAAAGAAATTAAAAACAAAATGTTTAAATTAAAATAATATGATGTAGTGAAATTAGTATTTTAACATTATTCTAAGTATAGTTAATTGATTAATATAATCATTTAAATAAATAATAATGATAAACTGATAAACAATGATAAATTTAGCTAAATATTGTATTACGTAGTATTAGGTACATGTTTCAATATTCATAAAATATACTTTAGGAGAAAAATTAGTATACGTGGTAAGGACAGAATACTATATAATACTATAATACTTGGTATGAATATTAAATAATACTGTTAATGAACTAAAATAATAAGAAATTCATAATATTTTCTTAGTAAGTTTTGATATGAGCACTGAGCAGTAATAGCAGTTATCCATTAATGGTATAATTACACTCGCTCACTTTTTATCGGTAGTGAACCTAGTCTGGTTTTAAAAAAATATTTGTTTTAACTATGGAAACTATTATAAACAAATTTGAAATCTGAATGTAATTTAAAATTTAAATATAAAATTATTATTACAATTATATTATAATATAATATTATTGTTTGGCCACCATAGCTTCGAAATTGTGTAAAACGATAATCATTAATAATTTATTAAATATTTCATTTGTTCCAACATTCAAGAATGATTTTTTTTTTTGTCAATAGTATTTATAAATAATTGTATAAATATTTTTAAATAATACTTATACATTTATTTATAAAATAAGTTAAAATTAAATTTGTAAAAGAAATTTTCATTTTTTTATTCGATTTCAAACTATAAATTGGACTATCACCATGATAAATCATTTATTTTAAGTATTACTATTTCTTATTTATAAAATCAGACCTGAAATTATATCACTCAGAATTTGAACGAAATGGTTTGTAAATGATCTTAGAATTTATCAAGATCAATGGATAAAAGTTCGAAATCCTAAAATGTACAAGTAGTACTCAGTAATTTTTAGATTTTAACGATTAAACCTAGGTTTCTCAGTATTCGTGCTTTTAACATAAAGTATTTCATATAGCTTATACTGTTTTAACGATATTAAATACTGCCAGTATCTGTTCGTTTTTTGCTGATTATCTCAAGTTATACTCGTTTATAAATGAACCTGAATGATTGCCTCTGTTACAATTATACTTAAACAACTTTAGACAGTGTACTCAAAATGGTATGTCACTGATTATAAATAAATGTTTCAAAATTATATTTTCTTAAAAAACCAATTATAAATAATATATATATAGAAACAGTAACGTCTATTAAAGTTTTAGGTATTATTATTTCAAGGAAACTTTTTCTTAATAAATATCACATATACATATTGTTATAAAGCATTGCAAATATTAGATTTTATTCGTAAAAATTATATAATAATTTGAGTTATCCATTATTATTGAAAGTACTTTTTTACGCTCTATGACCTAACATGATACGCACGCAGACGGCTTAGTATTATTGAATCTTCATTAATCTACCTTAACCAGTAAATTGAAAAAATTTTAAATAGTTTTCCGTGAAAAATCTACTATAAATTTAGTGAGGATCCTTGTTCTATTTTTCTTTGTAGCAAAAATTTGGTATTATAACGAAAATACTTAGACGTATATTTTAGTTTAAATATGCTAAACAATAATGTTGATTATCGACGACTATTTGAAGAAATATCATTCAATACTCCATCATTTGATTCCAAAAATCGATTACTATTTTGTATTTCTCATTATGCTCAAAATTACAGCTACTTTATTATTGACTTTTAATATATAATGTGCATGATGTATTGCAATTAAATTAAAGAATATTTAATATTTTATTAATGTTATTTTATAGTCACTATAATATAATATTATGTTGTTACTATTTTTAACGTTAAGGTATTATTATATTATTATGGTTTCTATGAATTTTCGTAATGATCTATTTTCCCGAGGGTGGTTAAGTCGTGAACCAAGTTCAATTTTCGCCGATTCCAGAAGATAAATAAGCATCGCTTGCATCCCGCAGGTGGTTTTGTTTTTTTATTTGAAAATGTCTCTTTTTATTTGCCTGAAAACGTATGTACGAAATATATTATGTTATTCGGGCTGTAATAAAATTGTACAGTAGTAACTAAAATAAAATAAACAAAAAAAAAATTCTTCTCTTTTAAATAAGGTGTAATTATTCGGCTACTTAAGTTAAAAATTTGGTTGTAGGTTATTCAGTTATTGTGACTGTTGTACAGCAAGTATTTCCATTTAACCATTTAGAGATTATTAATCATTGCCGTTAAAATAGTTACCTCACGTAATAGGCCAATACGTACAATTTTGTATAATATTATTTTGAGACGAAATATGTACAAGGATGAAAATAAAAAAATGATATATTTTTTAAATCATTCTATTAATTGATTGTAGGTATTTAATTGTTGTTTCTCTACTGTTCAAAGTTATTGCCAAGAATGTCTAAATTATAATAAAAACTATTAAGTAAAAAAAAGATTTTAAGAATTAGTTATAATTTATAATTTATTTATTAATAATGTACCTATAATAATAGAGTTCCTAATAATAAAAATTAACAAGTAACTATTTTCACAAATAACAGATTAACAACCGATATAAATGTATTAAAATAATATAATTAATATTTCATAAAAAAAAATATTAATTAGCCATACATTTAGAAAATAACAGCTAGAATGAGTTTCAAATGACTTTATTAATAGAAATAGTTTTAATTTACATCTACTCCTAACTATTTTTTTTTTCATAGGTAGGTACTGTTTTAATATCTTATTTTTAATACATGTATATTGTATGTATTATGTATAAATATAATTTTGAATATTTTTTATTACAGAGAACAGAATATGTTTATATATATACATACATACTTATATTCTTAACGGTTACAAAATTAAATTTTTTTTAATACTTACAAATGGTACTATGATTCATATATTTCATGAAATAAAAATTACAAAGTACAATTCAAGAGACATTTTACAACTTTAGTGAATACATTATTATCTATGCTTTACTTTTTCTTTAACAAGTATTGATATGTACCTATATTTTTTGATTTTAAATAATAATATGTAGTACGTTAGCAAACAAGTTTTTTTTATCTATTCTATACCATACATATACACATATTACATATTAAAAACACACACAATATTTCTTTTGTTTCTATTTTTCTTATTCTTTTTTAATATTACTAACGCACCTTTAAATTACAGTTTATACTTAAAATACTGTTACTTCGTGGTCACTTAATTCGAATTGTCTTAATCAGTCAGTGTAAGTAATAAAAATTTAGTAAATTGAATCAGTTCTTATCGTTAATTATGTTATTGTACATGTACATCGTAACATACGTTCAAAATATTATATCACTATAATTTAATATGAATATCTAGAGCTTTAAGTATATTTTTTATATAGAAATATGTAAAATATAGTATATGTTTATGTTTTATGTGTATTTCTTCAACGAACATAAAAAATATAAATACGTTTTTTAATCGTCAAATCTACCAATTTTGTTGTTTTAATAATGAATAACTGACCTTTATTTTAATAAATACAATAGTACAATAAGTTTTTCTTTAAATTAAAAAAAAACTTTATAATTATTTATCTTGAGATGTTAGTAGTTTATTTTCAAACCAATAATTATAATCTAAAATCGCATGTTTTCTACAACCATTATCCAGATATACATATAATTAAAGTTTTTAATTAGTTTATTGTTTTTTATTCGTTAATCCACAATTATTGAAATATTCAATTATTTTCATTTTATATTATATCTACTTTTAAATTTTTTTGCATATACAGAGTGATTTACCAAGCATGTTCACTTTTTACTTCTTCAATGTTTCAGTTGTTGAAAATTTAATTTTTTAAATTTTTACATATACCTACCTACTTAAAGACCATATTTTCAAATTATCAAGATTTATTGTACTTTTTAGTAGTATTCGGTAGAGATAAAAATTTCTATTTTTCAAATTAGAACTCCTCCACATTTTACTAATGTAAATTATTAAATGTATCATTTTTTGTTGAAAATGTTGACATGTTAAAATTGAATGAATAGTTTTCAAGTTATTTAACTTTTTATACTAAGGTTATAGGTCTATGATAATGAGTTTGAAAGATATAGTGGCTACAGTGAGTTAAAAATTTTACTTTTTAATACTTATTTATCAACATTTTATAATTTATATAATATATATTGTATATAAATGGTCCAAGTATAATAATCACTAGTGGCAATATTACATCTATTTTATATTTTTGTAAAATCGTTTTTTAAGGACTTCTATCCTTGTATAAATATTTTAATAACTGAAAAAATACTTTTTCGAATTTTGAATTATGTACATCAACATAATAAACAAATCTACTAAATAATTTATACTAAAAAGGGGAAGAATTCTCATTTGAAAAATACAAGTTTGTATCACTACAAGGTACTCTCTAAGTAGTATAATAAACCAAACAAATTTGAAAATATTGTCTGTTTGTTTATTTAAACATTCCAAAATTTAGAATTTTAATAAATGCATTATTAAATGAAAAATTGGAGTGAGCATATTGTGTGAATCACTCGGTATACCTATATGTGCATTTATTTATATAATAACATAATAATGTATAAGCAATGTATACAGTTATTGCTTAGAGTAAAATATAGTTATGAATTTATAAAAGAATAAATTAAAAAACATTTGAACTGTGTTAATCGTATTTTTTGAACAAAAAGATTTTCAAAATATACCATCGAATGAATGTACCCCGCGTAAGTAGCCTTGGCGGTCTAATGATGAAATGCAGATTAAACGAAAAAGAAAGAAAAGAGCAACATACCAGAGTACATCCATGAAATAATCGGACCTGACTATCAATCAGAAAACATCATAATATTATTCATCAAAAATACTGAAATATAAAAATATATTTAACAAAAACAATACAAGAGCTTAGTACTTAGCCAGTAGTCATAAGTCTTCATTTTACAATAGTCAATAACCAAATGTTATTTAAATCATGATAAATATAATATCATGTCAAGCTAATGACTCATATTTTAAAAGCTAGCGTTTTAAAAAAAAAGTTATAACTGTTATGTATCTTTTATTAAATAAAAATTATGAAATTAAACTATATTTATCAAATCTAATTACAGTTGAAAAATTGTTATTAAATTGTTAGGTAGGTTTGTTGTCTTAATACAAATCTACTTAAAATTAAAAAACGTATTTACTAGTTCATGTTATTATTTTTACTATGTATTTCAAATTTTGATTTATCGAATCCATTGTTTTTTACCCGGATTATAAATATATAATTAATGAATCAGTCGTATATATTCGTTTAAAAACCATTTATATTTTATCGAATAATAATGGTACCTCCTATACGTGTACTACTTAAATCGTCTACTAAAAGGAAGCTTATAAACGTCTAATGGTTATATTGAGATACGTATATAAAAGTAATAATTTATCGACGTCGTTACGACCATAATGAAGTATGTAACGTTAAGGACGGAAAATACGGCTGGATATGATATACGAAATGGAATATAGGATAGTCGGAAAAAAAGTTTTTGTCGAATGAGAAAATATAAATTCTTATACACTCAAAAAAAAAAAAAAATACATACCTATATATATTTTATTTTCAATTCTTTGATTATCGTAGTACTAAACTTAACCTATTCATATAGTTATTTTAATTTGTTAACTCATATTTTATCAAATACAAATTTCATTATATTTATTATTATTATAATGATATTGAAATTAACTTTTGAAAAGTTATTGTAAAGTTATCGAACTTAGATCTGATTAGCAAATTGATTTAGCATTAAATTTCTAACTTAACATATATAGCACAATATGTTTATCACAGGAACCATTTACCTTCCTAGAATCATTTACCACTCAACAAAATGTGTAGCCGCAGAAGTTTATGCAGGTATTTGATTTTTTTTTACCAATTTGCATAATATTATAAACCTAATATAATTTGTATTTGAAATATTTTTATTTTCACTGTTTCAATTAGTTTTTTGTTTGTTGTAATGTTTAATTGGAATAAATAAATTTTAAGATTATTAACTATAAATAACGTAATAAAGAAAGAAAATATTTTTAAATCAACTTTCCCAATAGTTATAATAATCATAACGTCCTCTATCATTTCAAAATTCAAACTATTTAATTCATATTTAAAATTATATTTTGTATAAAATATTACATTATTTTTCATTATAAAAATACCCATTTTTTGAATTCTGATTCTTTATATATATATATTTTTGTTATGTAATGGAAATAGAAATTGCCATTATCTGTGTCCTATATGATAATATTTAATCCTAAAATATTATTTGTATAATTTTTTTATATTTAAAATGTATGTATTCATATAAACATACGTATTTAATATTTATACATTAAAATCGATAAATTAATTATCTTTAATATTAAATTGACAGTGTTAATAATTTATGATACGAACATACTTATAGGATAGTACTGTAGTGGAGAATCGATCTAAATTTAGTCAACTACAGTAATATTTTGCTTTTGAAATATTTTGATTAGATGTAAACCAAGTACAAAGGGAATTGGTTAGTAAATTACATTTACTTAAACTTACTGAGATTCAATTTACTGTGATCTAACGATACTTTATATAATAGCTTTTATAGTAGTTATTAAAACGAGGACAATTATAATACTAGACTTTCGTGTTATAAAGGCTAGACACAACGAAAAATCATTATACTGTGAATGGGAATTAAAGTAACGAAAAGAGATTAAAATTGTTTTCTCAAAATATTTCGTATACGTTCAAACAATTTATTGGTTCAGTTGATGTTGACAATTTCGAAAATAACTTCAAAAAAATTCAAATATTTTTATTTATTAATTCCAATGTCCTAAATAACTCAAAAGCAATCGATTACGTTGATACCAACTTTATAGTCACTAAATACTAACGTTATGTTGAAGACATCCAATACATATTATTTTAATAAACTGTTACATAACAAGACTTACAGACAGTAGTTATTAGTTAAACCTCATATCATATGATGTTTACATAAATAAAGTTGGCAATTTTCATAAGTAATTAGCATATTTGATTAAATAAATAATAATAAGGACCTATCATACATTATATTATAATTTGATTATATTGTTATGTTGTGATTAAGAATTATGTAAATTTTATACAGCAAATATAAATCATTTATTTAAAATAAAAGAGATTAAGCGCTAAAGCGTATGAATAAGACTTTATGTCATACGATTGAAAGCACGAACTGTTTGTTTAGCACTGCTACACTGGTGCAGATACCGTTGTTACTTTTATTTAATATTTGTTTTTATATTTAAGATACAAATACATTTATTTTTTATATTCTATACAGGCACTTCTACAAGGAGGTTAGGGTCCTTCTCCCCCGAAATTTTATTTTGTGTACGTGGCTGATTCTATACATTTGTTTGATAAAACATATATTTTTAAGATTTGAAGTATTTGAACATCAGTAGTTGATCAGTAAAAAGGTATAATATTATGCTTAGATATTATTCTGTGCTATTAATTCTAAAACATTGTAGATATCGTAAAACGATGATAAATAATAATGATACTAAATTTATAGAATGTCTGATAGTATTTTTTAGAATATCATTGGAATATTAATAAAAATGATAACTTTTAGACTAAAAGATAATTACGAACAAAAGTGGGTATTCCAACATGAGAATATAATATTTCGCTATTTTATTATTCGCTATTCCCTAAAGAGGAAATGAAAACTGAAATGTATATATTATACAAAACCGTTTACATTTTTAAATTTAAGAACAAACACATAATATATAAACAATTTAATGACAATCTGACTTACATTAAAATAATTTTAATACCACTAAAAACATGATATAATATAAGGTGATTCGTCTAGTATGTTCACGATCATTTTTTTACGAATAAAGAATTTATATAAATTATGATTTTTAAAATGTTTAATAATTTATTATATTAAAGAACCATATTTCAATTTTTATATCATGCAAGAAGTTTACTGTTGTAAATTGTAATATTGCCAATTTTTTTCATTCATTTGAGAATCAGCCTATTTTTATATAGTGTTAAACAGATGATATATTTTAAAATATCGATATATCTAAATCGAACAATTAATTTGAACGATTAGTTTCTAAGTTATTTAAATGCACTTATTAAAAATAAAAATAAATGGTCTAATAATAAAATGTAAAATTGATACATTCATATTGTACAATAATAAAAAAAAATATTATTATAGTTTAAAAATAAAATTAAAAATCGTAATATTCATTTTACTTATATAATGTTTATGTACTTGTTATAAATATATTATAATTTACAGGTTACAATTAATAATAATATTTACATTATTGAAAATAATAATAAATATCATATTTATTATTCAGACGAAAAAATACAAAAATAATTGAGTGCTTATATACATGCATTGTAACTTTAAATAATTTCTTAAAAATTCTGCTCAGTCTTTATCTATTTTGGAAGGTAAATGGTATTTTTATTTTCTGTTGTAATACTGTTTCACGTTTTGCCTGTCTTTTTTTTCTTACTTTAATGATTTCTTAAAACTTCTACTGATTTACAATTTTCCTTTTAAAAAAAATAGTGAAAAATGGAATGAAAACCGTACCTACTTAGTATGTAGTTTATTAAATATGATTTTAAATAAAACTAGCTATTATTATCTTTATTAAACTGAATTTTACCTTTCCAATATACGATGTTGGTAATTAAATTTAATATTTATTTTCGTTGTACTTGTTAGTAAGTATAAGTAGTGATAAAAAAAAAACAATTGGTTGATGGGAAACATATATTGTGTAATATGTACCTATTTATTATTTTATGTATACTTCATAATTAAACATAGTGTGAATGGTAGTTTATAATGCGAAATTCATTCACAAAACAAAATGTGTCGAAAAAGGTAAACGCTCGACGAAGAAAAATGTAATGTTTAAAATATTAGAACTAAATATATTTTGTTTTATTTAAAAAATATATATGTAAAATTAATAATACTATGGTTTTGAATTTTTAATATTAATCAATATAGTATTGTATTTCAATAAATACTTATGTTTTTTTGTTAAAATCTCATTATAATAATAACTATTATTATTTAAATGCAACTTGAGCTTACGGGGTTCAAAAAGTTGTAAGATATATCACGTTTAAAAATTTTTTATGGTCCAAAGAAAACATAAATTAAACTAACTATTAATTGGTTTTTGTAGATAATTGTTTTTATTTAGGTCGATCTTTTTCTTTCTAACGTATTTTGTTGTTTGGTTGCACCAGTATGTGGCAAACACCACACACGAATACATTAAAACTGAACTACAAAAAAGTGTCATACACACGTTGTTGATGCTGTTCAGACATGTACAAGGGGATTGAGAAAGCTGCTTAAGTCATGCCATGACGGCTGTCGGCAAAAAAAAATAAAAAAATTACGAAAATCCCACATGAATCCCATATGGTGCGGTTATTATGCTCAGCTTAGCGATAAAGCATTTTTGCGACACTACACACCGTTTAATCTTTCAACGTGTTCTAAGCTCATGCCCTCCCCCCCTACGTCACTCCACACCTATAACCCTCGACCGCATCGAACCCGACGAGAAAATCGCGACGAAAATCCACACACCGAGCAACACAGCTTTTCCGGAGGCTGCATATTTAATGCATGAAACGTGTCGGAGGCGTCTGAATAAAACAGTCACACATCCCCGTCGTCACGTATACATGTGTATAATAAATACATGTATATATATTTTAATCGTATGGGTTTTATGTATTGTTTTATTATTATATATTATAAAATTACTGATGTTCACTTACTTGGGAGGACATGGTTGGCTGTTACACTCCACAGATAAATCGCTGCCATTTGGCCTTTCGCCAGGACACAGATCAGCATCCACTTCAACGCCCGTGTCTCGGTTCTGACAGATTATCCTAGACATTTCGTACCCTGGACGAAATAAACACAAATCCATGGTTAAATTATACGCATACTTTAATGTGTATAATGTATTATAAATATTATATTGAGTTGTATGGCTTTTATTATTGTAATATTGTAAGATAATATTATAATGCCGTGTTAGCCACTTGTTGCTATGTGCTATAGTGCTGTAGCCGTTGCGTATTTCTTTCACCATATTATATCTATAGCATATCTATAACTATAAAGTAGTTAAAATAGTAAAATATTACATTTAAATTGTATAATATTATCTTATGAAACTCTATTGTATTTGAATAATAAATAATGAATAATGGAGAGACGGTCTTTGTTATAACACATCTCATTGCGGATTTTTATGATTTTAGCTATTCATAAAATAACATAGTAAAGCTCTCGTTAAAAATCAATAATATGCCAATAATTTTATTATGTATATAAAGGTCGCCATAAATTGATAATATAACTTTCATTCTATCATAAAAAGAAGTTTTTATTGTTTTAAATTTTGATACGAATTTAATTATTATAATTTGGGACATTAAAATGAAATTGGTGCCCATACAAATAATAATGATTATCTAGATTTCTTTGTCAGTAAACGGTTTATTTTTCTTTTTTTACATGTTTTTACGAGATAACTAAAGAGTCAACAGCTCTTGTGTTTAGATCATGTGTTAATTAAAAGTAATAGTAGATATTTTCAATAAAAACAATGCGGGTGTTTTGTTAACTGATATCATTGGTATGAAAATTATTAAATAAAAAAATGAATGTTATTAATTTTTATGTATTATTATTTTATTTGGTAAATTAATGTATGTTGTCTATATTTCAAAATATTATTACAAATGACCTAAATGATTCTTCTACTTCTGAATCTGTACAATTCAAAAAATAAAAGGTTAAAAGAATGTTTGTCAAAAGGCTTGTTATATACCGCACTCCGTAAGCAATAACTTTCAATAAAATGTAAATAAACACCCATATTATATTAAACTTGCAATATGCTACAAAAAATATAAAAATTATTTTACGAAATTATTAAGAAGACGCTACACCCCCGCATGTGTTGTCTTTGTTTTACTAACGTACATCATAGTAATTTTGAACAGAACATATTTTGTGATGTTAGCTTTAATATTAGAGTAAATTTAACTATTATCAAATATAAAGATAAGAATATTATCTAAAAAATGACATATGCTTATTGTTATTATCATTTTCAAGTATGTTATGAACATTTTAAAGTTGTAATATTTTACATAGTTTTAAGTTATAACTCACTTAAAATAATATCAATAAAAGCATATGATATTTTCTAGATAATATTCTTACCTTTAAGTTTAATAATGGATATATTTACTCTAATATTAAAACTAACATCACAAAATATATTCTGTTGAACAAAAATTTGTTATGATCTATGTTAGTAAGACAGAGACAACACATGTAGGTATGGCGTCTCCTTGATGCTCTATAAAATCAAATTTTATGAAAACAATTTAAAACAGAGTTGCATAATCCTTAGTTAATTTGAAAATTAATTATTGATGAAGTATCAGGTAATATCCATTAAACCAAAAATAAAATTTAAGTTTTAAAAGTGAATTAAACTACAATAAATATTGTAGATGATTCAGTTGGGACGTCAAATTCAGTAAAATAGTTTTTTTATAAACGTCAATAAAAATGTGATTGATATATTCTCACACACAATAATAGCACGAACAATTATTTAAATCCGAATGATAAATTTTATGTGTAATTGTTCAACGAATTTTTTCTAAAAAAAGTTAAAGTCTCAGAGATACAATTGATTATAAACAACTGAAGAGACAATACCTCTGCGGGATATTATAATATGATAATGGTAAATATCCTAAAATGTATTTCTGAACAAATTCTTAATTTACTTGTACGTGTATATAATTTAAGTATCAAAAATAGTATTTTCTCAGATAATTTTAAATTAGCTAAGTCAAATTATTATATAAGGAGAGGAGGGAAACGCAAAACCATTAGCAATTATAGACCTATATCTATGTTAGAAATTTTTTTTTAAATTATTGAAAGAACTTTTATGTACTTGGGAAAAATAACGAACTATCATCTAAAAACCATAACGGTTTCAGACTGTGTTAGGGAACAGAGAATGCTTTATATGATGTAACGCAATTTTATATATTATGATGAATTAGACAATGGTAATTAAGCTAATATCTGTTTTCTTAGATTTAGCAAAGGTGTTCGACTCCATACTTCATGGTATTCTTTGTAGAATTCTATTTGTTTTTGGGATAAATAATCGCAATCTAATGTGGCTTAAGAGCTATCTACCTTATAGCAAAAAATAGTAGAACTAAATGATGTTGTAAGTAATATAAATATTATAAAATATGGTGTTCCTCAGGGTAGTATGTTAGGTACGTAAACAAAAAAAAATTTGGGAGGGGGGCTTCAAAATATAGTAATACAAATTGTGTCGCAATATAATAAAACAATTTTTTCCTCGTTACTCAAAATTATTTTGGAGGTGGGGGGGAGGTTGAACCCCCAATAAACTCCTGTATACGCCCCCCGTCCAATTATATTCTTATTATTATACATAAATGCGGTATATAATTTAAAAGTTGATTGAAAAATAGAGACTATGATGGTACTTGCTCAATATTGATAGATAGTTCTTCGAAAAATGTATACTTTAAAGCAACGGAAGGTTTAAATTAAACATACAAATATGCTTAACTATGAATTATGATAAAAGCATGTATATATAATTTTCAATAAATAAATGTTGTAATTACGATTCTTTGCTTTCCATTATTAATGAGCTTGATTATTTAGGTCCAACTTATTTTAATCAAATGTCTACTGTGTACAAAAAAAAAAAATATTTATTCTGGTTTAATTAATAAGGGAAAATTGGTTTATAAATGGTTGTTTTCGGATTTATAATATAATATTATAATTATTATAAATGTATTTACATTGATATAATTATAAATTTTGTATATTAATTTGTATCATTATTATTATTATTTATTTACATTTTCTTGTCTTCTATATTTATCATTTAATACTATAAGTCAGTTTTCTTAACAGGAACACTTAAACTGTTTTATTTTTATATTATATAGTTCATTTATCATTTTGTTAAAAGGTAACTCTACTCCATCCCAAGCTATATATTTAAAGAATAGATTTATTTTATTTTATTATGTATTGTCATATGTGTGTATATTAAATAAAATATTTCTCATAAAAAAAAAAAAAATAATAAACACATCTGTCCTAAGGATTTTACCTAGATAAAATTAATCTATTTTACTGTGCAAAAATAACCTGTTTGAAGAAATTTGTAGGAAAATTTTGCAAGGTCGATTGTGACTAAAACTTCAGTTCTCTGCTTTGGTTTACTTATTTCGCTTGTTTGTCGAGTACCTATAACTATTTTCTGCACAAGTACCATCACTTCTTTCATGTATATAATGTGTTATATGCTCTGACATGGGTTCTTATCATATATTATGTAGTTCTCTTCTGTATATTTTAGACTCCTTGTCTATGGAAATGTTTCATAGAATCAAATTGGGACCAGCTTATCGAGAGAGTGCACTTCACACAATAAGACACGAATGTTTTCAAATATTATTTAGTTCTCGGCCTCACTTAAGATGACAACACTTATCAAATATTAAATGGATTTATATAATTAATAATAATGTGATTTAAGATTTAATTTGTTATTAAAAATAACATAAAAACTAAATGTTATCAATTTGAAAAACATTAATTAATTTTGGGAAATTAAAAACTAATACAAACGTAAAATGTATGTCGAAATATAAATGTGTCTGAATATAAATGTTAACACATAGGGTAGCCTTAACGATAATATAATCAAATGACAAATATAGTACAGATTCCTACACCTAGATATTCGATAAGAGATTAAACATTTTAAACAAGTCAAGTAAAATGCACGACCATGTTTTAATTTTTTTTTGTGAAATAAAGTCGACTAAAATAGTAAAATTTAGGTATTGGATATAACCTAATAAGAGATCACTAAAAACATGATGTATGAAAAAATAGTGATTGAAAATGTTTGTTAATTATTTATTTGTTCCAAAATAATATTGTATTTCAACGCAGATTTGACAGCTGAAACTTCTAGGTGTAATGGATACTAACGACCCTTTTCAGTGTTATATCAAAAAGTTAATTTATATACAACATAAATAAAAAACACATTACGCTGTACGCTTTAATTAACCTTTTGTAAAAAATTTAAGAGCCATGTGAGTATGTGACTAAAACTTTTGTTTTTCGTCAGGATTAAAAACCAACTATGGTAGGCCTCTATATATTATTTGAATAATTTTAATTATATTCTATTTTCTACTGAGCCATTTTTATTTATTTTTATCATTTATACGATTACCATTTACTGATATTTTTCCAAATTTAAATAATGATCACTAATTAATGCTGTATACATTTTATTTTATTTTGGCTTACGTGTACTTACGTAATGATATAATAATAATAGTATAGATTTATCACGACATATTGTTGAATATTGGTAAGTTGTATCTATGAAATTTGCGGGAAATACATACAATATGTTATGGTACAGACTTATCTTGTTTCAAAGATCAGGTTGTTATTGATGGTGAACAGCATACAACCTTCTTACGATACTATCCTACACTCGTTTTACGTACACATGAAGCATATAAATCGAGTTCAATATGTCTGTTGACCCTTGGTTATTCTATTAGTCAACGAGAATGGAATACATATACTTATGTGCGTGTATCCGAAACATACAATTATATTTCGAACGTCCACAGTTTGATTTAGAAGTTAGAAGAAAAATCTTACAATGTATAATATTCGTATAATAGTAAAAAAAAA
This sequence comes from Rhopalosiphum maidis, assembly GCF_003676215.2. Lineage (NCBI taxonomy): Eukaryota > Metazoa > Arthropoda > Insecta > Hemiptera > Aphididae > Rhopalosiphum > Rhopalosiphum maidis. Next base: position 52,822,612 of record NC_040877.1, on the reverse strand, counting down.
AAAAAAAAAAATGTAAGTAGAGAAAACATAGCCAATGCCTTCGGCTGATAATGTTATTGCCCGTCGATCGATGCATATAGGTATACTTCCGAAATTATATTGTAATGGGAAAAGGGGTCCTCTAGAAAATCTACAATCCACTATCCACTTAGTCTGCATGTATTGGCTGTTGGATGTGTATTTATTTTTTCAGCGGTCGTGACAAATTCGTTGCTTTATTCGGGGTTGAATTTGCAAGCAAACGTTTCTCGTATACAATTATTTGAAGTGGATATATTTTTTTTTATTGGAGACCAAAAGTCGTAAATCAGTGTAAAAATAATTTTTTTTTTGTTATAATTTTTTTAAATGAAAAAATGTATTTAATCGCTTTCGAATTTTACGAATGAAATACAATTGAAATTTAAAAAATATAAATAGGCAAATTATACAGTGCAAAATAAATAATAATTGAAACTAGAATATATTAATATATTTTTCAATTTTAGTTATTATGGATCATAATCGTATGTATTGTTAATGTTATTTTAATATTATTATCATTATTTTTAATATATGCAATCCAAACAGATAAATAAATATTATAAATTATATTGTAATAAGAAGAGAGAAAATATATAGTTAGAGGTTTAACGAATAAAATCCTTCCCATTGGTACAGTTGGGACTTAAAGGTTAAAGAAAATTAAATAAAAATATCACGATACGGTTTCCTTATGAGTCTGCGACAAAAATTTCCAGAGTGTAAAATTATATGAAAGTTATTTATGAGTGGATTGTGGGGTCTTTTTGTCTAAATAAATCCATCCATAAAATAGTGTAGCCTCACTTTTAATCGATTTAATGCCAAGGTCACTGTGAAAGGTTAGGTTAGAAATAAAAAGTAGAATATTTATTATTTTACGGAGTGTGATGTTTTGAAATGCTTTTACTTGACTAACATAGTTGTATCCTGCATATTATTATTTTAGTTTGGATAGTGTAATAAATTAACAGTTTTGTTTTTAGTAATTTTTATAAATTTAAAATTTAAAATTTGTTATTTTAATATTGTAGAAATAAAACATTAGAATGAAATTTTATTAATTGTTTTTTAATTAGATAATGAACATTTTTAAAAAATTAATTTTGATAATACTGGAGCTCTATGAATATTTTTTACAGTTTTCAAAGGTTTTCCTAGAAAACCATTAGAAAATTAAAAAAAAAATGCATTAGTCCTTTCAAGTGCAAGAGCTCAGAGCACCATCTCAAATAGAATTATGTCTCGGGTAAATCCGTTATAAACATAATAATATTATAACGTTGATGTATAAAATGTAATAACGGTCAAATATGCTCAACGTTCCATATAACCATTGTAGCCATGAAACCTGTAATAGTGCGTCTGACTTTAAAGTGGTTATATAATTTGAATTTTATGCTATAATATAGAAGTTCTTCTAAGTTTGTAGCATATTATGATGTTGATTATTTCACACTATCTTTCCACCTCGCCCTTATTTTAAAGTATGTTAAATAATTCGTGCAGTAATAGGTAATAGTTATTATTTTTATTGAACTGTTAATAAAAAATTAAGGAACTCGCTGTTGTGGTTACCGTACTCTTTTCTTACACAGTGAACACTAACGATTGTATTTTTTTAATACAACTCAATCTATATGTAATATTAAAATTAAATATTGAAATTAATTAATAACAGTGGCCTAAATTAATAACCGTATAAATTTAATCTTGTTATATCTAATTTAGTATATATACTCGTATGTAGATTCACCTATATTCCTATGTTACAAAGTGGTAATATATTATAAGGAAATGTAAATATTTAATAGAATTATATAATCATTAAAACGAGACATAAAATAATCCACGTGGGAAAGAAAAGTCGTTTTCATGTGATGTTTGTATAAAATAATTGTGAATAAATAATAATTTATTCACGTGCGAGAGTATACAAACAAAAAGATGTGCTCTGCACAAAAACCAACTAAAATAAATTTATCATTTTAATTTATATAAAAAATATTTTACGGTATGCGATTATATTCAATGAATTTAAAAAGCTCTAATCCATGTAAGAGTATTGTTTTCTAAAGTGTAAGTGGATGGGTAAGCGCAATGTATTGTATAAAAATTACCCTTGGTTTTTTAAATTTTGAATTTTTTATTCTTTTAAATTATTTTTTTCCAAATTATCTATTTTATTTTACTTTAATGCGATTAAAATGTAAGAATTTAAAAATCTTGAGATTAAAAAAACTCAGTGGACCTATAATACATTTTTCACCAACAGAAATTCATTAAATATGAGTACAATGAAAATGATATATGATCACTACCTACAATAATCGTAAAAATTAATATTAGTTTAATACTTTGATAAAGCTATAAATATATGACAGTTGATATCAGTCATTCAGTTATCATAATATATTGTTATGATATTATAAACGTTTTTAAATTTTTTATAAAATATAAATTGAAAGTACAAATATAACGATCCGTTGTATTATATTATACGCCACGCATAAATATATCCCAGCATACAAACGTCATTGTATCATGCGATAAATATATATAATATTATACACATATATATAAATATACGTTTATGCGTGTGTGTATGTCTGTATGTTATATGCACTCCTAAAATATGTGGATTAGTTTCCATCGTGAAAATGACGATAATAATTTATGATTTGACATCGGATGTATATTACTGGTAAGAATAATTTACAATGAATCGTATAAGGTAAAATTCAATTGAAAATTTCTATATGTATATAAATACAATATTCCTACCTTTATCCATTTATACGAATGCAATAATATATTATAAATGGTGTTCTTAATGTATAAGAGATCATATTATGGCGAGGAAAGCATGTGTTAGTTGATCAATAATTCAAATGACAACCACAGAAAATTCTCTACGATCAAATTCACAAGCAAATCCATATATTATAGTAGTTCACTGAACTTGTAGTGGTATTGGAAGATGGAGAAGGGGAATGGAAGATGTCTATTAATGTTATATTTACCAAGTATGTACATCATGCCATAATGGATTATAATTTATAATAAGTACTTAAACCGTATAGAATACAATTATTTAATTTATACTTATACTCTGGAGGGGTAAGCTTTCAAAAAATGGGTAATTTAGTATATTATTGTTATTATAGTAAGTAATAACCTTAAATAGCTAATTTGTATGGTGAAATATATATGCTTAAAAAATTAAAAAATAACATGATTAACCGAAGATTATTAACTGAAGCGTTAACTAAAAAAATCTAAAATTAGATTATATATTACAGGGAATATAAAAAGTATATTTTGTGGCTATAAAGTGTTACTAAAATATCGATAGAATTAATACATACGAGTATAATAAGTCGACTATAAAATAAGATACGTGATTTAGTATTAAATGTTTATTATATTGATAAAATTATACGAATGATTCGAATAGTGAAAATCGAAATAGAAGAAAAATAAAATTTTATTTTCAGCATTCATGTAGTATCTATTAGAAAAACAAAATATATACAAAATGGTAAATTTATAGAATAAACATATATTATATTATACAATATGACAAAACACTTTATAGAAATACTGTGAAATTGGAAACTAGAACAAATGTATAAATACGTATATTGTATATATTAATAACATAAATTATAATTTTGCTTCTTTTTATCATAAAACAAATGTTACCTTACTCTAATTCACTGCTTGAAATTTAAAAAAAAAATAATAAAATATTAATATAGTAGTAATAGTAGTAGTAGTAGTAGTAGAAGTTTGTTTTTATACAACAAAAATATAAATATACAGTGGTTAATTAATAAAAAATTTAAATGGAATTGTAACAGTTAAGTAAGTGCAGTCACTGGAGAACTCTCAATGTTAATCATGTCAAAAAATATATTTAATTAAATATAATGTATTTATGTATAGAATAATAAATATAATATCTATATAAATAAAAATACGAACGATTTGCATAAAATATATAACATAGATAAAATAAATTATGCAATAATATATTAATATATTATTATTAAAACTGTTTAAACTGTTAACTATAAAGTGTCCTATTTAAAGAACGATTGTATAAACAAATTCGTTTTAATAATAATATTATGTACTCGTACACGAAGACGCAATATTGTAACCTCCATTATATATGTATATATATAATCGTTATATAATATACATATTATATGAAAACCATCGGAATACAAATATGTTTAATTCTAATCTATTATATTATGTCTTATTACAATAATAGAAGACAAACACGACGAGCATGTGGTTAAGGAGCTTTGCGGCGTCTTTGGCGTAGATTATATTCGACTGGGCGTTGTGTATGGATTGGCGCGTATAATATTATATAAACACGGCGACAGGCGTAAGGAATAGGTGGATGGCGAGGGAGGGTGTTGGCACAGTGAAAATACTAGAAGAAAATAAGAAGAAAGTCATACGGCGTATCCGTAAGGAACTTCGCGTGGGGGTGTTCAAAGCCATTAATCACATTACAGGCAGGGGCGATAAGAGGTGACCGAAAAACAGACTGCGCGTGGTACTAGAATTGATTAAAACGTTTTATCATTGTCAGTATTTTTCACGTGGCGGTCAAAAGCCGCCGAAACATAGCTGACCGTTATTACAGGTTCCAGAGTATTATTAGGATTATTGTTCATAATTCGCCTTTTTAGACATTATGAAATCCAACTGTCTGCTGCGTCACCTCTGTAGTTCTACATTGTATTATTTAGTTAGGTAGGTATGTACGATATTATACGTCACTGATAGACGATGGTTTGCACCGCCACTGACGCCACCCCTTTATTTTAGTACAGGGTGATTTACCGAGCATTCTCACCTTGTTTTTTCTTACATCAGTAATACTTATGTATACTTCAGTTATTTGAAATATAATTTTTGAACTTTTAAATAAACCTATACTTGAAAACAATATTTTTAAATTCTTGAGATGTTTTGTATTACTTAAGGGGTGTTTTGTAGTAATATAAAATTCGATTTTTCAAATAAAAACCCCTACCCGTTTTTTAATATAAATAATTAAGAAAATAATTTTTTTGAAAAAGTTGACGTGCCAAAATCAAACGAGTAGTTTATGAGTTGTTTAACTTTATTTACTAAGGATTATAGGTGAATAGGTCTGTGGTTATGGGTTTGAAAGATATGGTGGTTTTAGTGAGTTGAACATTTTTTAGAATATAACATTAATTTATTAATATTTATAATTTGTAAAAATGGTTAAAGTATTATTTTTTTTAAAACCATTAATGACTTATTTCCTGAATATAAATATTTTAATAACTGTCAAACTACTTGTTCAAGTTTTAAATAATGTACATCAAAATTTAAAAAAAAAAGTTCACTAAATATTTACTATAAATAAGAAGAGAGTGGTTTGTTTGAAAAATATAAGTTTATATCCCTACATGACACTGCTAAAAATGTTTGGTGAATCACTCTGTATATATAATACAATATAATATATATACACAAATCAGTGCAGCAGTTCATGTCATAATATTATTATGACCCCAACCCTGACCTCGAGTACCTTTGCTCGTGCGCGTAGACGATCATCATAATATGACATAAATTGACGGCTGGTTACGATTATCGTATCAAACAAAGGAAAACTGTTTTTTGATCTCCTAAACCGAAAATAATAAGGTAGGTAAGTAGGGCACCACTCTGCCGCTCATATTTCATAGAGTATTGAGTGGGTCACTATTAAAGGTGTGTTAAATTTGAATTCAATGATATATTATTGTACATGAAAACGATTCTGAACAGTGAGCGGAAACGCTCTACAGGCTGGTAGAAAAAAAACATATAGGTTATATAGGTAATATAGGCTGATATTACAATGTTTTTTTTTGATAAAGTCATTTATTTTACTTTTAGTATTAGATTTACGAGTAGAAGGTTGATATTATTTTTTTCGAAAATATTTATATATTTTATTTACTATATTATTAATTTTTAATTTGTATAATAATATGTAAAGAATGGTTACCACATTATTTCAACTTCTAACTATATAAACTTAAAATGTAATAATATCTTTCTGTAAATACCAAAAACAGTAAAATAGATTAATAATACTAAGAAATAGATAACATTTTAAAATAATTCAAAAATGTTATTGCGTTTAGTAAAATTCATAATAATATAAAATACATAAAGTTTAAGGTTCCACAAAAAAATGTTTTAAATTATAAAAATAACTAACAAATTGTTATTTATCGTTTAAATGTATAAATTGTAACTTTAAATGCATATATCAAATAAATCAATACATTAATCGCTCCGCTTAGATTCTAAAATACTACACAATTTAAATTTTATTGTAGTATAAATATGATACTTGATAAAATTAATTTATCTTATTTATCCCGGGGTCTTAAAAATTCATTACAAATTCGAAGAGAAAAGTTAGGTTAATTACTTTAAATTTCACTAATTTTCATTAATTTCTAAAAATTTGGTGTGTGATGTTTTTAAATTTTTCCTAATTGTGCCTATACTCCTATATTATAGGTAATATTCAAGGTAGGTAGTTTAATACCCATACACCAGTTCCCAGTTCCCACTGTCACAATTACTTATTAATGAAGTAATATTCTACGGGCTGACCATACTTTTCAATTAAAATATAATTATCTAATTTTTTTAAAATAAATCAAATAGTCCTTAATTTCTATCAGTTATAGTAAGTTCCTATTAAGTTTCCATTACGTTTTGCTTAAACGCCATATTAATAAATAAATAAATGATCGTAAACCATTCATCATTATAAAAATTTATATATCAAAATAAATTTTTAATCTAATAGTAAACCTTATTTTTAGTTTTTTTTTTTTTTTAAATTTTATTTTGGTCACATCAGTAAACATTTTGTTTAGAGCACTAAAATGGTTTGAGATCATCCCCGTAATTAACATGCAAAGTTTAGGATAATTATTTTAATACATTTTTATTCTTAGCCATGTTTAACGTCACTTCAAAAAATAAACATATTTAGAGTATTTAGTATTTAGTCTCGCGTATTAAATATCTTTTTGGTTCGTGGATACAACTCGTTTTAAATTTTTACGAACGTCAGTCGTACTCACCTCCACCGCAAGACACCGAACAGCCCGTGCCTATTTTTCCCCAGCGGTGTAAATCCTTGGAACACGACGTACCGTCTCCGCCGCAGACTCCACACTCGTCTACGCTGGCCTTTGATCCGATTTCTAAATTACAGCCGACTCTCTGTGAAAAATGTAATATACGCCATGTGTTATAATAGTTTTAGTTGAAAATCAACTAATTATTACTGTCGTAAACATATTAAAATATATTACAGTGAGGCAACGCTTCAGAGCGTTTGGTCCTTCAAGTTGTATATCATAGAACAATATTACACGGCAATGAAATATTAAATAAAAATCGAGCGTAGTCCACAGTTTTTTATCGTGCAGTGGATTTTGAACATAGTTTATTCGAATTATCATTTTAATCTTAGGTGAGTTTAAAATGTTATAATCCCATCATGCATATCATCATCATAGTTTTATACTGATTGATGTCGAGTTCTCTTAAACTCTATTTTTATATACATATTCATAGACTACTTTACACATTATTTACTATACTTAGATTTAAAAAAATATCAATTAATATGAATATATTCATAAGTTAGATTAGGTGCATAAGTAAATTGAGTGTTAAACAAAATAGTCAATGTTTTACAACTTATGCAATCTTAAAATGTATCTTTTACTAACCGCAACTTAGATGGTAATTTTAAAAATTAATTAAAATTTTTTAAGTTGGAAAAATTGGTTTTTTCCTTTTACTATATTAATTGATAACCATTATTGATTTTTAAATCTAAACATTAACTTAACTATTAACTGACTTTAGTAATTTTTCTTTCATTAACTTGTCCTCCTTTAGATGAGTTGTATTTTTAAGGAGCATGCGTCCTTTATATTATAATTTATAACATTATGTATAACAAATGTACGCTATTTCCGGATCTCACTTGACACACGCCGTCGATACACATGTCCAATGATCCCAACCTGCACCTGGTGCCATCTCGCACCCTCGGGGCCATTTCTTCCACTCGGCCCTTGGAGTCGACGCACATCAGCGTGCAAGGGCTTTCCTCGTCGTAATAAGGGTGCCATTCTACAGTCTCGCCATCGTACGGCTGGTCGTTGTAAGCTGAGCACTGCACTGCTCGGAAATCCAATCCGTCGGGACACGGCTGTAGAGGAAAAAAATATTAGTAACAAAATGTATAAAATTACCTTTAAAATGACAAAGTGGTTTCAATCAAAAATAGCATAAATGCGTGAACGAACGCCCAGAAAGAACGAGAATTTTAAATCACAATTATTATTTGTAAGAAAATGATTTTGACGTTTGGCAATAGGTTGAAAACACCCAAAAAAGTAGCACAGTCTTTGTGGAACGAGTTCATTTTAAAATCGTATTCGATCACGGTTATTTTCGTCGTTGTTACGTTTATATCCAGACGTTTTCCATTGGTGCTACAAAATTTATGACTACCGTAATGGTGTACGAAACTCAAGTATTATAATACGAGTATGTGATATATAAAATAAAATATTTTTTCATCTTAATCGATATTTAAAAAACAATTTGTATGTACAAAGGAAAAACATTTGGAATAATAGAATATATATTAAAATAAAGTGAACGTGTGTATAAAAGTATACTATTTAGGATATATTATATATTTATGTATATATTTATATAGATATATTATAGTATGCTATACAGTACCTACACACTACTATACTTCAGCGAGTTGTTTCAATTTCTGAAAGAGGAAGTTCTCATGCGCATAAATCACGGTGTTAAAAACAAAGCTTAGAAAAGTTGGTTCGTTTACAACTTTCTTTATAATGTGTACAATGAAATTAGTTTATACAAGTTAATAAGTGTCAATAACCTTACCAAAAATAGGTCATTTATTAGTTTTTTTTTATTTGTTACACATACTCAGGTATTAATAAAATTTAAGTTACAATACAAAATTATATCAAAACTATAACTAGTAGCTGCAATATAGCTAGTATAATACTACGGTTTTGTCATAATAATCGAGTATTACTAATATTATTATGCATAGGTTATGTACTATCGTCAAATAATATCCAACACGTCAAAATATATTAAATTCAGTTACCTATAGGTTATTATGCGAAATTATATAAATTTAATATTACGACTGGTAAAACAATTAATATTAATTTTATGTGTATGAAAAAATATTTTTTATTTGTAACAATGTATGATATGTCCTATATATTTATGTAAAAATATTTGAAATTAGATATAGTAAGTTATGATACAACAATTAATTCTATAATTAAAAATAAGTTAGAACTACCAAGACGTAAAGTTGAAATTTGAATTAAATTAGCTTTAGGTTAGGTTAGGTTAGGTTATACACCATACGACTATACATGTTGAGATTAATAAAGGGTTAATATAAGGTACACATTAAAACAATTCTAGTAAACTCTACAAGACTGTTCTAATGAATTATTTGTATATACAAACTCAAAACGATGATGACTTAAGCCGTACTTTAAACGCAGAATTTTATCAATAATTTATCAAAATTCATGAGTAAAGTAAGTAACAACAAAATCTTTATTTTACACTATTTTACCCCATTAAAATAAAATGTTGTATTATAAACCAGACAAGTTTCTTATTAATTCTAGTTTTTCCTTTTTAAATCGTTAAATCACCCCAAATAATATATATAATATTTACACACTTTATACACAATTTATAAAACACGCGCTATTGGTCTAAAAAATGGCGATGGCTATTCAAATACAAAATAAATGTAGATAAACATAAAAAAATGTCAAAGGATTACAAGAAAAAAAACCATCTAAAGTGGTGTTTTATGTGATGAATGTATAACTACTGCGTTCAATTGTAAATCGAGACAATTTTTATAAGTAACGAAAAGAAATAAAAGCCGATTTATTACTCGATCATTGTCATTAAAAATGAATAAATCCGGTAAATTGAAGTGTATCAGGCTCTATACAGTCTAGACACATATATTATCAATGATACAGCAATAATTCATCTGTAAAATAATATAATAAATAATAATTCCAAAAATGATTGTTGTAAGCCTTGTTTGTACTAAAATCATAATATTGTCATGTTATGTTTTTATTTATACTATATATTATTAGCTCCAAAACAAAGAACAAATTATTTTTTTAAATCAGGTACCTAAATCTATTTGCCAAATCCTCTCTAAAAATAATATTAATCTTTAGATCAAACCATAAAACATTTATTAAATATTAAAATATTTGACCACGTGCTATTTTTTTTAAATATGCACTATTGTAGACTAGTGATAGCAAAAGAGTTTTTTTTTATTATATGATAATATTGATTTGATAACATTAACCATACGAATCTTTAGTCTCAAAACGGATAATATTTTTCGAACAATATTAATTTTTCCAATAGTATGTAGAAGAAGAAAACTCAAAATAAAAGTTAAAATATTAAGTTATCATATCTCCATTATGGTAGCATCATAATATTGGCTCAACTGTCTATGTTTGTACTAACAAGTATAATTTACTACAGAGAAGTCATAGTTTAGTTTCAAAAGACTTACGGGGCCTGAAGATTAAAACTATAATGATTTGATTCCAATAATAAGGAATGATCCCCCATGCTCCTGATTGCCTTTTGAAATTAATATAGTGAAATACAAATGCCGAGGGTTGTATATAAGAAATTACGTACAAAACATATTTGTGCACATAGCGAGGGAAATGGATGTCAAAATTACAACGAGCCAAACGCGTAATGAATGAAGACGACCTGGAAAAGTCATACTTGGAATTGAATCATTTAGACAATGATTGTGTGGTATTAGAACATTGTTGAAAATTAATGGTATTATTCATGTAATTTCCAGTATGTTCGTGTAATGATTATCTTTATAAAAACAAGAAACCTGCATGGTAGTAAAGTTTTTTGAGTTTGTATGTGATTCGTTATTAATAAACTATTATGTATACGTAATTAGTAATTAAAATAAATGAGAAACGACGGAAAGTAATTTCATGTCATATACCTATTTATGTTTTAACTATCGTAAATTATTAGACAGATATCAGTTAAATATTTTATCATGTTAATTTTCAAGATTACCGTGTTTTTTGTGAATTATTTAATGAAAATTGTAAAAACACATTGTTATTATTTTGTAATAATTAGTAAAATACTACGTTTATTTTTGTTGATTCTATTAATTTAGTAAATAAATTAAATTAATAATTTAGTAAATATAGTGATAGCGTAATGAGAAAATCTCAAGTCTTTATGTTTTAACAAACTTGAACATTTGTGTAATATGCAGAATAAAATGAACTAGTACCATAGTATTTGTAATAAATTGTTATTTCAAAAAATATATAATGCTCATAAAAAATTTTGAAAATACTGAAAATACGCTGTTTTTCTCAATTATATCATTGTCAAAGGTTGTTTCGTAAATAGGTATTTTAATTATTATTACGAAAATTAATAAGAAAAAACTATAGTACACTATTACAACTGTTATCGAATTACCTCCATGTTGCAGATTTTGTATCTGACGTGGTGACCTTTACAGCCAACTACTGCATTGCACCTTCGTAGTTGATAAGTGGCTCCACCATCGCACGTTCTCGAACAAGACGACCACTCGGACCAGGGTGACCACGAGTTTTCATACTATAAAAAAAATATTTATTTAGCACAATATTATTTAACAGATATATTATAATATATAAAGTGATTCAACTTTTAAATTATAACGATTTTATCATATAAATAGAAAATATTTATAATAGAAAAAAAATGTTTAATACAAAAGTTTTTTTATTTAGAAATATCTAAATAGTTAGTATTTATTATAGTATTTTATGAAGGGTTTTTACGGTCACATTTATAAATTTAAATGGGAACCTATACTTTTTTTGTTATCTTAATGTGATAATTTTTTCGGAGTTTTTCGATAAGTATATAAAAATTGAAATTCGGACGAGTAGTTTATGACTTATATAAAGTTTTAATGAGCGGAGTGGAGTGTTACGAGGATACTCCGCTAAATGTTGGTCTTCTACACTGCTCATCTAAACATAAAATACTATAAGTATTATTACTCATAAACTACACGTTTGAATTTTGATTTTAATACAGCTATCAAAATACTCCGAAAAAAATTCTTCACATTATAATTGCAAAAAAGTATTGGTTAACATTTGAAATTTTAAAGTTTATTCCCAAAACCTAAAAAATATTATAATACAATATAAAAATTAATAATTATTTTAGATATTTTCAAATAAAAATTTTTCATATTAAAATTTTTTTTTTATGAATGTTTTATATTTATATAATACAATTTCTTAGATTAATTTATTCTTGGAATTTTAGTTAAAAGATTTCCGGCCCCCTCTTTGGATCCGTTGTGTATTATACACCAGAGTGTAATTCACCCAGCATGTTCAGTGTTCACCTCTATCAATTTCTTCATTTTGCAATTATATAAATTCTGACTTTTGGATCTTCAAGAAAATTTGAAAATATGGTCTTTAAGTTTAATTAAAAATTAAAATTTTATTAAATGCGTTTTTAATGGAAAATAAGAGTTTGAGTTATTTAACACTTGTCTATTTACGTTCTATCCTGTATATGTTTACATTGAAATGTCAAAATTATATAGGTAATATTATAATTTTATCTCCTCCCTACTGAAAATAATAATATTATTGAAATTATTGATACAACGTTATAATAATACATTTCATTTATTATATTGTATTTTAATATATTTGTATGAGTATTATGTCGAATTAAAATCGTTAAGTATAACGCTTTGGATATACCAGACCTATACGCTCGGGAGACTATGCTTCATAAATTAAATATTGCAGAAATACGCCCGAGAGAATCGATTAGTGCCCCATTTATAATTTAGTCATCCGAACAGTCCAAACTTCAAATGTGACGCGTTGTCGTATATGCGCACTTTATATACCCGCTGTCAACTGCTGTCACTATATACGCGTATACGGTATATAATGTATATTATAGTCAAATCCTCCCGTTGACTTTGAAATTCACCCCAAAATGCGCTTCAGGTGTGTAATAATATTATATAATATTGTCCATTTAATACAAGCGTAGGTGTGCGCGTTTAGACTGTTAAATGAAATATGCAGGTATAAAAATGGAAGCTTACGGTGACGATAATAATATTTAATGTAGTGAAATGGAAAAAAATCTCATTAATAAATCCAATGTGTCGTTAGGTAGGTATATTTAGCGTATACCTAACCTATGAATATATTATATTCCGTGTGCCCGTGGTTGAGAGAAAAATATAAATACGTATATATTACCTAGTAAATTATGAAGGTCGTTGTAAAAAAATAACTGTCTACGGGGGTGCTATATATATAATATTGTTTTTAATAACATGTTATAATGGATATTAAAACCTTAACACGACTTAACTGCGTAGGCATTATACGCGCGCGTGTATCTATATATAGTATTATATATATATATGTATCTAAGGATTAGAAATAAATTACTTACGTCGTCCATATAAGATGTGTTCGAGTTTGCAGAGTTCCAAGCTCTGACCGTCGATAGTATTAACTGAAAAATAAAACGGAAAATGAATCATACACAATAAATAAATAATAATAGTAATAATAGTAATAATAATAAACACAATACAAAAAAGTGAAATATATAAAAAAAAAAAATGTATTTTTTTCACATATAATATATAAAGACAGAAATCGCATCAATAAATAATTTTTTTCTGCGTTGCCGGAGGAGGTTCAGTAAAGCAAAGTTTCGGTTGTACGGAATCTACAGCGCGGTTCCTGGTGCACATGCGTGGCAAAAGTATGCCGAGTCACGAGGAACAATAAAGAAGGGAAAACAACTTTTTCTCTTTTTTTTTTTCACTCGCATCGGAAACATATATAGTATGAAGACAAAAAATAAATTTTATGATCGATGTACAATACACGTGTAGTGTGGCGATGGTAGAAATCGTATTATATTCGCTATCCGATTTGATATTCCAGACGGAAGTAATATTTATTGCTGCTCGCGCGATCTCCTGAAAATCCCAAAACGGCATAGTGGTGAAAACGTTACATTTCTCTGACCACGAGATATACCTATGGCGTTTACAAATAATATAATATATAAGTCACTTCAATTACACACGATATTATTTTTTCCTTCGCACGTAACGTTTACAAATCTAAAATATCATACTGCACCGCATTAAGATTTTTTTTTAAATTACCCTTTATTAACTACTAAAGTAAGGAACAAAAAAAGGGAGCAATCTGACCAACTGCTGGAAATCATCGGATAACAAATGGAGGAAAAAAACAAAGTAACAGTTAAAAGAAAAAATTATTACTGATTTACGAATATATAGCTATTAAGATAAACCATTTTTAAAGAAAAAACGAAACATTTAAATTGTAATTATACATATTAAAATTTCTAAGTAAAAAATACAAAATAAAAATGTAATTCGAGTTTGTTCTTTTATAATATTATAAATTATCATAATATAGTGTGATTTAACAAATTCAAAATAAAATTAACAAAACATTCATATAATATAATATAAATATTTGTATGTGTTTTATTTTATTGGTTTTTAAAAATTATTTTGTGGGATGTGGGTGACTGTGTAATTTGTTGTTAAAAATAAAAAAATAACGTAATTATAAGTACAACTTGCCACTTGATTATTGTTTCTCTTCATTAAAACGAGTACTATAATTTCAATGTAACATTATTATATTATTTTATATGCCTGTTTTTTAAAAGGTCATAAGTAGGTAATTATAACAAATTAAAAAAAAAAAATAATAACCTAAAAATGATTGTGTCTGAAAACATTATCAATGGAATAGTACTCGAGTGATACCAAAAAGCCCAGTAGTGTATTTAGGATTTGTTTAAGTGAGGAAATATGACCTAAAATTCTCGATGCCAAACGTTTCAGAATTTTATTAACTAGGTACTAATAAAATAATAACTGGAAAAAACACAACTATAAACATAAAAAAAATAGTTGAAAAAGAGGAGTCAAGGGGGAGATATAAGGAGATCCCTAATATTACCCAATAAATATGCTACTGAATAACTAATAAGTCACTACCTACCACTCTTAGTATATTTTACTAATTTATTTTAATTTATATATTAAATTCATATACAGGTGTCTCAAAAAGAACGATTTTTTTTTAAATAAGTTGTCATTTATTTTGTTTTTATGTTCACAATATTGTTCACATCGTTCTTTTAATCTACAATCATTTCCGTTTGTCGTCGTGTTATCAATTTTTGCCAAGTGTCTTCATGGACCGAATGTCAATTGAAATACGTGTGTTCGCTGTTAAGACTTTTTACCAATCTAACGCAAGTAGTGCGGTGAATGTGCGACGACTTCGTATCTTTTCGGACGGGACGTTGCTCCCAATATTTCATTGATTCGTCAGCTAATAAAAAAATTGAAAAACTGGTTCAATTGTTGATCTCAAAAGTCCCGGTTAGGTTAAAGTGTCTTTGTGAAACTCACTAGTGAAAAACGAGAGACAGTTATTGTTAATTTTCTCGACTGCACTTTGGCCTGTCAACATACTAGTGGAGGACATTTGAATAATATTATTTTTAATACATAAGACGTATGTTATACTAAA
The DNA here is from genome assembly GCF_003676215.2 of Rhopalosiphum maidis. Lineage (NCBI taxonomy): Eukaryota > Metazoa > Arthropoda > Insecta > Hemiptera > Aphididae > Rhopalosiphum > Rhopalosiphum maidis. The sequence goes on along the minus strand of NC_040877.1, from coordinate 52,806,749 downwards.
ACCGTACATAACATTTTTTTTATAATTTTTTGAAAAATAAAATATTTTTTTAATTAATTTAAAAATAATTATTTTTGGGACACTGTATATATATATATATATCTTCAATTCAGCGTTTTTTGTTGTTCAAACATTTAACACAACTCGAGTAATGATTCAATAGAGCATAATATTTAAAAGGTAATGCATTTTTACAAATTAGATATGAATTTTATATAATTCAAAAAATTAAACATACCTAATCTAGAGTTGTGTTCTATTAGGAAAAAAAACAAACATGGACATTTTAAGGACAAGTGACGTAACATAGACTGGTACACGTATTGGATGTTTATAATTTTATACTGTTTAATAGTATATCAAATTTCATTTTCTCATTTCTAATTTTCTATGTTCATAATATTAATTGACGCCGAAATGTATTACTGCACAGGCTATATAATATTCTATGAATTATTGTTTTTTTGCATAATAATCGGACCATATAATATATTAGACAAAAAAACAACGTATGGTGTATTTATTTTGTCTTTCATTAAAAATATTATCATACGTACAACGTACGAATATATTATGCATATTTGTTTAATATTGTGTATTAATTGATATTCATAAAAGGCTGTCGTACATAGATTAAGTGCATAATATGTACATTTTGGTTAGACTAATGTTTATGAGAACTTGGTGATATTGTTATGTTCGCGGAATTTAATTCAAAATGGGAGATGAACGCTAAATGCACTGTTTTACGTATTATGTTAATATATAAATAATGTAAATAGAGAGAAACGTTCAAATGTATTCACTATTCAATAATATATACATTATACACACAAACACGTCGGAAAGGGTTGAGTACAGGCGGTGTTAGAGTTGTACTTATCTTACTTATCTTATTTATTGGCATAATTATACCATTTCTCTCTCATTCGGCCTACGAAAGACTACAGCAATAATATAATACTCACATAGTCTCATTTGTTGAGATTTAATTGTAATACAGCGCCATAGCCAACGTATTTTATACACATCTCAGTGTCATATTCAGTAGTGAAATCAGGAGAAATGTTGGCCAAAATTAAAATTACCTATTTTAAAAACATTAGATATCTAATACATTCAGTATTCAATTGTTTATCGGTACCATAATAACATTAATTTAATTCTAGAAAAGCTGGATAATTTTTTTAACTAGTTAAATTAATATAGATAAATTGAAATTAATAGAAATTAATCAATTAACCATGAAAATTAAAAACCATTGAACTTAGAAATAAGTATTGTTGAAGGTGTATATTACAAAAATATTAAAATATTTGAAAAATCAACATTTTGATGAAGTTAAAATGTACCATAGTTTGAATTAATTTTTTTTATTTTTTAAATTAATTTATTTATTTTTATTCATTAATTAATTTAAAACGGAGTGGGCATGTCTATGCTTAGTTAATCACGTTACGCATTTAAATAGATATAATATACAATTTTAGTCTACGTGTATATGATAAAAAAAAAAAAAAAACTTTAATGTTAAACTAGCAGAAAAATCGATAAGGTCGCTCTAGTAAGTAGTTATAATACATCGGTTTTCATATAATATATTGGAATTGTCTGTGTTTGTATATGCATAACACGTGGATATAAAGCGAAACACGTGTATAAAGGACGGACAAGAAGAGATAAAAAGTACGATGTGAAAAACAAGTATTAAAATATTGTATACGTTATTATCAGTAGTAGCAGCAGTAGAAAAAAACTGTTTTCCATTATTCGGATTTAGCGTATGCACAGCGTGTGTTAATCGAACACAATTCCTAGCCGAAAAATCCCGCGAATTCGGGTGCGGGTGGTAGGACACCACATGAACCCTCATAATTGACCGACAAAACGAAATAAAATAACCGAACTAACACGGAAAACCCGAAAAAAATACCGAATATAATACGCGCTTATAAAAGTGAGTTTTACCTATTTAAATATTATGTAAACAAAATGTCGTTTTGCATGTCCCTGAAAGAGTTTCGTACTTATAATAATATACAATCCATAAAGTTGAGCGGAAAGGTCGAAAACGGTATCTATATAATATTATGTAATAATAAAAAACAATTAAACGTAGTTATTATAGCAGGGTTTTCGCGACCTGTTGACGCGCGGTCGTAGTTTTGGAAATTGAATCGCCTGAACAATATATAACACGGCGGTGGCTTAATGAACCATCGTTTGTGTTTTTCGTTAATGTGCCCGTCGTCGAGCAATATCCGCCGTGGTGCGCCGCCGCCGTCGTATATAATGTAAGTGGGTATATACACAATATTATTATAAATACCCAGGTCAAAATATTAATATTTAATTATTGTTATCGCGGTCGCCGCGATCGTGTTTATTATTATAATTAGTAGAATTATAGTAGCAGTAGTCATAGTGTGGCAGTAGTGGCTGAGTAGTTTAGTGGTAGTGTAGTGTAGTTCACGTAGTCACAGCGAAAAGACGAACCTGTAGTGCTATCTTTTAATAAGATCTCCTTTATAATGAAGAGCCCCGCACATAAAAGCTTTTGAAATCCAACTCCGCGGTTGCCGGAGATTGCGAGTTTGGTCTAATGAGGTCTCCCTTTATTATTATAATTATTATAATTCGCCTGCGAAAACCGAACGAAAAGTCATGTTGCGAAAACACCAGTGTACACTATACAATAAGTACCTATGGTATACCTATCTAAACCCTGTTAATAGCAGCTATCGTTGTAGATTATAATATTCTAACCGGTTGGCCCATCCGAATCGTACAAGGCAGATAAAGATTACAAATCATAACAACTGAATTGCATGCGAGATTTATTCTTAGTGCTTCCGAGTTGCGTACAACATAATTATTATGACATTTTATCAACATGGGTTTTTGCTTAATCACATATTATATTAATGACATTTTATAGTATAAGCATCAGGGGTGGATCCAGAAATTCATCAAGGGGGGGTATTTAAAATATTTCCATCAGATACTATTCATAACTTATTAATAACATACTTATTAATATAAACATTTATTACTTTTATTATTTATTTATCATAATATTCACCATTTAGAATTTATTCTTACAAACTGGTATCAATGAAAACATTTTTATACTTTTATAAATTTATAAAATTTAAATATAATAAGCTCAAGGGGGGGTATTTACCCTTTTACTCCTTCCTTGGATCCGCCACTGATAAGCATATTATCATGCATAAAAAAAAATAAATGACTAGAAGTAATAGTTATGAGTGGATAAATTCGTAAAAAAACATAATGCCGAGATAAATTCTCTATGTAAATAGCCTAGGCCCGTTTCACATGAGTGTGTATCATACGCTACGTATCGTACGCGCGCGTTTTCGGTTACATTGGTTAAATTGGCCACTCCGACGATGGCGCGTATGAACTCAATCAATGTAAACTAAAAACGTGCGCGTACGATACATCGCGTATGATACGCGCACATGTGAAACGGGTTAATAACGCGATTGAAATTCGTTGCCAATTAATAGATATAAACTTATACATTTTCACCAACAAATTTAATTTATAAAAACTAACCTTTAAAATGTATCCAATATTATATTAGGTAGGTATATTACTATATATTAGTAATACATTTTTATACATTAAATAATTATATACCTTTACTTAGATATTATAATCAACATATATTACATATAAATATATACAAATATAACAATATTAATGTATATAATGTTGAGTACGGGTTTTAAGAACACACCACGAAGTTAAATTTTTTTGTGAAATTTTACAATTGTATTGCATGATATGAAAATCAGGCATACAATATGTTTGCAACCAATAAAAAACTCACATCACGCAATTCAAGAATTCGACTACAATTTGAATTTATTTGCGTGCTTAGTCTCGTAGTGTAGGACTTGTACTGTATAATTAAATACCATATTTGATTTGAGCCGTTTTGTACTGTGCGATAATATTATACTTTAATATCATCAGCACATTCGCATAGTGCCATATACGTCAATCAAAATGATCAATGATATTGTAAACGTTAATAAGAATTAAATTAAGTTATACTTAACAATTACCTAATTAATACAATTATTACTCAAGTACCTACTTACGAGATGGGACACTTATTTATTTTTTTAAATTTTTTATTCTTACTAAACGAACAACATACTATATTTTAATTTGAACATTAACTGTTTTATATTGTCATGATTATTATTATTTCGTTGTATTCGTTCTTATAAAGACACAAAACATATTAAACGTGTATTATTATAAGCTGCAGCAGATACGAGCTTTCAACTCAGCATCATAGTATTAATAATTGTTATAATAAATATTATTTTTTTACTATTTTAATTTTAAAATCGAATTTTATCAACAATGAATTACCATAAACTATGAAGACCTGCAGTATATGAAGTATGATATATATTAAGATTATATAGCATTAAGAACATTATTATTATATTAATAAGTTGATTACTGAGTGATTGTCGATTAGTTAGATCTTTTTTGTTAAAATAAAATGTATATGTTACTGTGAATATCCGCAATTGGCGAGTGCTGACAATCACCTAGTGAATGTCGACATACACTTTATAAATTTGTGAATGTTGAAAAATTAAAATAATATAGATATGTACTAGTGGATGTTGACATTTACATTTAGGATTTTGGTCAATGTTAACATACACAACACGGTTTTGGTTAATGTTGACATAGGTTACATATTCGCACATACTATTATAGTATAGTACTATAGACAATAATATAAAATAGAAATAATATGTTTAGTTACAAACATTAACAATAACTTTTATTAATTATGATTATTATTATTGAACAATATTATACCTGTATTAATAATTAAATTATTAATATTTTGTCATACAAAAATTATTATTTAAAAAAAAAACGGCGAAAATTGTTCTATTTATTGCAACATGACAAACTATCATGACATTTTGAACTGCATAAAATGCCGACATTTCTACAACCACACTTTTTTGTGGTGCACTTTGTTTTACAATTACATCTTGTATAGGTAGGTACTAAAATATTAGATAAGATCAGATTAAATAATATCGACATTACCAACATTTATCAATATCGTTATATAAATGTTGATATTCGCTAGTAACTGTTTACAAAAAGTACAAATTTAATCAATATGCCAACATTCACCAATGACTTTGGTGTATGACGACATTAACCGGTGACTGCCAGCACTCACCAATTGCGGACATTCGCAGTAACATATATACATATATATATATTTCGTATTTAAAATGTTAATAGCTGATTTGCAGCTTATATTATTTGACAATGCACTATTTGATTTATAATTTAGGGCAACAACAATGATAAATGATTTGCGCCAAAATGTGTAGGACAAAGTGCTAATTTAATATCATGTATCTTTTATACTCAATATATGACATAGACGCAGAAGATATAAAAAGGAAATATTATTTACACCAATAGTCGATGAAATATAATATATAAATCTATTATTATGAAAATGAAAATGGTCAATAAATCTTATAAATGGTCTTGTGTAATTATTTGTATAATAAAATAAAAAGGTAATACTAAACACGATTGCAACTTCTATATGTACATCTACTGTTAGTATAGTATTGAATGCAATATATTAGAACTATGATATTATTTTGTTATTATAACTCCTCCTATTTTGCATACATGCTCTCAGTGTTTTTTACTTACTTTGCGCGTAACACAAGACACAGTAAACACAGTAAACGCTGTTAGATTTGAGCTCGCAAAATAAAACATTTTTATATAATCGCCTTCTTCTTGTTTGTATTACAATAATGATATTATGCTTTTCAAATCTCGTTCGCGCAAGTTTGCTTTACCGGGTTACACTCTAAACCGTTTTTAAACCATAACGGATCGCGTACAAGAGACATGATTATTTTGAAAGCAATACAATTAAAAAATATATTTTGGATGCGTTCAAGACGTATTTGGTCTTTGGCAACTACGGGACAAGAGAACTGACAATGGTGAAATTATAAAGTACAAATTTATAAATATTAAAGTGTTGCATTGATTTATGGGTATATTGAACGGAAAAGAAGAGGTAGTTTTCAACTGACTAAAAGTTAGCCACTTTAATTTCTCTCGTGGACATAGGAAATCATAAGGGAAAAACAGAACTCTTATTATGTCTAAAATTAATTACAAAAAACTTCACCAAGACTAAGCACACCATTGCCCGCTGTTCAAATCTCACTAAAGCTTTAAATAAATTTTACATCCCGGATAATTTATTCGAAGCAATTATTGGCCCGTATTGTCATAATAATTTTGTCTTCAAGAAATCAAAATGTGTAACTCAATATAATGTAAATACAATGTAATTAGTGATGTTAGCTAATAAGTATAGTAGTTGAGGGTATAAGCAATTATAAAATAATAATAAAAAATTAAAACGTATTTACTAAATGCATTTTTAGTGTATTTATTGCAGCAGTTGTATTTTGGATTTAATGTGAATACAATTTTCTGAGTTTTAAAGGTCAAAATTAATACAGTGTAAAACTGTTAAGTGATCCGGATAAAAACACCTTTTTATAATACATGTGGCGTACTATTATAATATTATGTTGTTGTTATTATGATTATTATTATATACTCATCAGAGCAGGTGTTAATTTATTTGGTGCGATTTCCACTAGCTTACACCCGCTCTGATCTCATTCATTATACAGGCTACGTTCAAACGAAATTTAAAAAAAATGTAATACTTGAAACGGAAGGTGGGAATAATTTTATGGTAAATACGAAACGCTATCTTTAATTCTGTGCTTTATGATTAAGCATTTTAATTACTGAAGTTTACGCGCATGCAGTTGAAAAGATCAACAAATACGAATGAGTATTCGGGTATTCAGGTATTCTATACTACAATACTAGAAATATGTTTTAAATTTGGTAAAATTATTATACACACATTGTGTATGACACATATGATATAGGTGCAAAAATATCGTCACTACGCTTGTTTTTAATCTTCAAATATTAATATTAAAATTACTAGAGCGTTGAGAGCGATTATAACTAGCGTCCTCGGGCTGAGAATTATTCAAATTTAAGGATCATATATATTTTTTTTTTAAATAAAACGTATGTTAAACAGAGAAACGGATTTATATAAACTTCATCTCTTTGCCCACAAATCAATGTTTTTAATATTTGTATTTTATACATTACTTTTTATATCAAATAATAATAACTTAAACACATAAATGAAAGTTAGTAATAATCAAAATATAATAATATATTACGTCATACTTCTATAAGTATAAAAAAATATGTTTATTTAACTTTTACCTTTAATAAAATAACATATTTATATTCCCAAAACGAGTCGGCTAAAGACAAAAACTTTCCACCCTAAAAATAGATATAAATAAAACCCAATTTATAAATAAAGAAGATAAATTATCATAAAACAATAATGCTTATTTATTATAGAGTTGTAATGTTTGGGAGTCTTGAGTTATCCTAACCACTCCACCAAATCTATGGTAATTTCTAATCGTATATAATATCTTGGAAGTGATTACAATTCAAGGCTTGATTTGATAAGCGTTGAAAATGAGAAACTATTTTTATCGTTATATTTTGTTTGAAACAACTTTAAAGCAACATAATAATATAACATAATTTTCTCATCGTTAAATTCCTGATTTAATGCAGACCGAATAAACGCGTGAGCGATACGCTTATCGAAGCACGTGATTGATGAAACTACCGTGCATGAGTTATTATTATAACTTTGTAACATACCTATATTTTTGTGAGAGAAGATTAAAATAGAATATAAATCCAAAATATTATAAATAGGATTTATCTGAAATGTATATTTAATTTTCCGAAATGCTTGGGATTAGTGGGTTTAACAGGACAAGATCTAAAATCGAGGAACAACGTATGTTAAGAAAATGCAATTTTACATGTTTAATTTAATGCGTTTGAATTAATTATCTGCATATTACTGTACTACATTACTACCGTATGTGAAAAAAGCTGCTATCGGGGGCGTATAAAAGTGGGGTGGTCTAATCCTCTCATGGTTATTATTTTATATTTTTAGGATATTATAAAATATATCTAACTAAAAATGCCTTAGGCGATAGGTTAGATTTTTTTCTGCAAATCTAAACCCCCTTCCCTGCACATAACTACAAAATGTATGTATATGACACGGTGCAATAAGAATAAAGTCGAAGTCTTCACAAAAAAAAAAAAAAAACACTGATAATGGTATCGGGAACCCTGAAATTCATTCCCTTGACGCGGCTCAGATCTTATCGAATATTTCCTCTCGAAACATTAGATTATACTGGAAAACTATTCAAGAAACATGTATATAAGTATATATATATTATATATATATATAAAATATGAACCTGTCACTTAAAGACTAAAAAATATATATATTTTAATGGAGAATAATATAAAGTTCTCAATGTGACTGGAGAAACCTAGTTCAATCTGCTAAGCCAGCTTAGAGATGGCTCATAAGAAATGAGTAAATTAATATATCCTCAGTGTTTCTCCCGAAATAACCACGTGGATATAATCATTTGATTTAGAGTTTTAATATCTACACATTGTTAGAACGACTTTGTTATGACATCATATTATTATTTTTAACTACTTACTATATTGTTATATTTATTATATTTTTGACAAATGTACGTAATTTTATCATAATATAATATATTACTGTTACATTATTAATGATTTTCTATTACTTACGTTATAAAAACTATTTAATAGGTCATTTGCCAAAAGATAAATTGAAAATAATTTATAAGCTCATCTGTGATAAAGTTTTTTTCATTTTAAAACATTTTTGTCCAAAATCCCGTCGTCTAATAGGTACGATTAATATTTTATTATGTTAAACACAATAATAATAATAAAAAAAACTTTCGATCAATTATGCAAAATTATTAAAACTCAAATTTACTATAAGCAAACTTAATACCTACTAACAAAAATAAAGTCATTAGCTCATAAATAAATAATTTATTTAGTTTGAACAATTTATCTGTCTTATGACAAAAGTTGTATAAGATATTATTTACAATAAATCATAAACATAATAATTCAGTATAGAATTATTGAACGATTTACTTGGTTCATTAACTATTTAACTTTAATTACAGAAAAAGTATTGTTGTTCGTTTATATTTACGCGATTGATGTCTAAATTAATACGATTTTATTATTCACCCCGCCGTCAACCGACAATCGGCGTTTTAATTTCTTATCACTATTTTTTTTCAAATGCACATTATTATATTTATGTAATTAACGCAGTGTTCGCAATTTCCGTTGACGTAAGTACGTTTACATGATATATAATATAAAAAACATCATCACATTTTGAAATTAACTTTAGTTCAGAGTTCACTTCGTCACAGTATTCTTATGTTTTACCCGGCTTAATGACACGGTAGCATTACATTTCGTACTATTATTATATTTTCATTCTGGTTGGCTCGGCGTTTGTTACTAAATACACCTTTGTGTGCATTTCCCCCACCCACCCACTCCTTACGAACACGCATGTTCAAATGTCACAAACACAGAATTCTCGGACGGTTAAACTTAATAATGTAGATAATGAAGCCACTACACAATAGACTCGGGATTTTTCTACCCGCTTCCCAGCCACACCACACCCGTTCACTGCGTTTGAAGAACATTGAAAACGTTTGCATGTGTGCAGTGCACAAGATCGGCTGACCCGGGGCTGTTTGCGGGACAAATGCTATGAAATGATTACAGAAAGCAGGAGCGCATGATTGGAGATCAAAGACGCGGGCCTCGAGATTATGACGGTCGGGTAACGAGTGGCGTGGAAAGTACGCCGCAAAATTACCTTCCTTTTATGCGGAATTTTGCAGAATACGTGTGTACCTACATTTTCCATTTTCGTGTTTTGTCCACTATATTATACACCGAATAATCATACTGACTAGACAAAGAGGAATCATCTACTTATTTAACATCACAGAGATGCGTGCTAGTAACACGATGACACTTGCACGAACCACCCCCATTATTGTCCTACTAATTGACAAATGTTTAAATTAATTTACAGTTTTTACATACACGTATGTAATATTGTTATTAGAACTTAAAACCAAGCACATTATAATTGTATACGCTACACGGTGCCATGCCATATTTTATTGATATAGAATGCATAATTGACTATTTTGTATACACACGGCGATTGTCTATATTCACTATACAGTGATATGTATAATAGCATAATGTCTAAACTGTATTGTAGTAATTAGAAATTCAGCAGCATGGATTAGCATTAACAAAGATCTGATGATTGAAATTGGTATATAGAGGGTCCAAGGACTAAAAGTCAACTATTTTTGTTCAATAGATTTGATTATTAGACAAAGATTTGATAAAATAAATTATTTAAAGGACTTATTACAAAAATAATACCTTTACTATAACAACCATAATACATCAGAATATATAATAATGTATAGATTTTTTTCGTATTTTATTAATCAATACGCTACAAGTTTATTAGTTTGATAATATTAGCGTTTATTGTCTATATATATATAGGTATAATATGACACATTTACATATTATACTTGCATTTTTTATATTTTTTTTACTTTTTTATATGAATCTGTTTATCACATATTATCGTAATACATAGAATAATGTTATTTAAATATTTTAAAATGCGTATTAAAAATGTTTAGTATAATAGGTTATTACTATATTATTAGCTGACTTGTAAATGTATCGTAAAATATAAAACATTATTGATTTATCAGTCTTATCGGTTTAGAAGATGAAATAACACCTGACGTCACTGCTTATATTATTATAATGAAGTAAATGTCAGGAAATCTTCCATCTGAAATGCATTCAACCGTTATCTTGTTAAAATTTCCATATTATTTAATATTCAAATAAAAACAAATGTGACATTGTCTCAGTTTACGCGCGCAATTTTAATCTTAAATCTTATTTTTTAATTCAATATAATATACAAACTAAACTTTTACAGGTCAATTAACATATTAATTTGTACGTACTGTTTCAAAAACGTATATTTTAACTTGTCAGTGTGTTTCCAAAACTTTAAACATGTAACTAACTGTTGTTTTATTGAGAACTCAAAACAATATGCACGAAACTTAAGAGATTTAAGAAAATTGATTTTTCTGTTGTATTTATACCGTCAAGGGTTATAACTTATAAATGTGTTTCATTAAATTACATCAGACTCGAGCATAAAATTTAACCTCAATTACGGCTATTCATAAAAAAAAAAAAATCGCTAACGTTAACAATATTATTTTTGCAACAATATAGGTCAAGTTGTTAAACATTTAATGAGTTCTAAATAAACTTCACATCTATTCCTCTCCTGGCATATTATATGTTAATTCAGATTTCGGTAATAAGATAAATACTATTTTTTTTTTAATTAAAATCTATTTTTTCCTGGTTGCCTATATTCCTTTTTTTGTTAAAGAAATTGAAATATCTATAGTAAAATAATTATTAAAATATTGTTTATGATTATAATATATAGTGATGTTAATATTTTGAAATAAATTTAAATGATATACATTTGAGTATAAACTTAGTTGAGTGTTTATTGTTTAACATTTTGTCTATACTATATATGAATATAATATAATTAAAGATTGTACAATTAAAAACAAAATACACGTAAACATTTACGTTATAGCTAGTACAATATATGTACGTAATACATACGTAAAATTGAATCATAATAATACTGATCTGGAAATTACGAAAGTACTACAAACATCTCGATCGGATTTCACAATGTACAATTGTACACATTAGACAATAATTTATGGCTTGTCGTCTAGTTAAATATACATAATATTAAAACATCGATTGATATAAACTGTGTAAATACAAGTACGGAAAACAAATACACTCCGTACACAGTATTCCATGTAGACAGGTAGATACTTCACGTATATTTCTATCTGTTAATGCATTTTAGGTGGTATAAATAATTATTATTTTAAAAGTAAACTCATAATTTTATAAAATTTGCAGTGAACTTGAGGTTTTGGCAGTAAAATAATTTAATAATAATATACTGAAATACTGTACTAATATTGCGCTATCTTAAATATAATATATAGACGATTTGTGGTTTAATCGTGAGTAGATATACCTTATTTTTATTTTTAATTATAAAAATACATAATTATATTTTTATAAAAATATGTAATTAGTATAATAATTTAAAATTTAAATGTACATCACTGTACAACAAGAAAGTATTATTAGTTTTTTTTTTATTATTTTTATTATTATTATTCAGGAGAAATAAAATGAAAATATTTGTTCAAGCAGTCATGTTTAATCATTATGTTCATAGCTCAGAACACACTCTATTTTGCCGTGATTTTTGCACTTGAATAAATTACCAACAACACTTCTTGACTCTTGTTGTCAAAAAATAAATTAACCAATTACTCAAAAACTGTTATACGGCAAGTTACTTATTTTTTATAGTTACAAATTGTATTTTTCTTTGTGTGTATAGTTATAACTACCTAGTTATTTAAACAATTTTCTGAAATAATACACATAGATCCAAAATTAAATAAGTTTACAACATTTTTTTTTCGATTTCAATAAAATTATAATATGTAGGTACTACATAATATATATTAGCATTTATTTATTGTATTTATTTATTTTTTTTTTTTGTAAAAGAAAATCAAATGTAAAATATTAAATTTATTTGGAAATTTTATTAATTTTAAATTGCGTGTATCTATTATTTTAGAGTTAAAAAGTAGGAAAGTCATTATTGTTGGTGTAATAATTATATATCATTATATAATAAATTTGTTTAAGTTGCTAATACTTTATTAATTATTTAAAACAGTAATGTTTCGTTTATAATTTTTTAATTTTATCTTTATTAAATAATATTTTATACGCCAAAATCATTGTCGTTTTAAACGCAAAAAACACACTTTTAAACTGCCTCGGTTAAGCACCATGTTAACCTGACCTAACTATGATTTTAAGTGCCCCATCACAGCTGCACACCATATGAGTAGCTAGATTTTTTTTTATTGCCTCGAAAGTCTACACTCGACCTTTACCACAAACGCATTTAATATTTAGACGCTTTTTCACTCGTATAAAATGCAGCATGTAGCAAAACCATCAATATGCAGTAAACGAAATTTTGCTATCACAGTTATATAAATTAATTGATAACTGAATATATAAGCTTAATAGAATTTACAAAATATATAATAAACTAGATTTTGTTTAATTATTTCAGTTATGTATCTATAATTTTTTTTTTTATCTAAAAGTAATTGCTTTTAAATTTATTTGATTTTGATAGACAGCATATTTAGTTGCTTATGTATAATATAATATGTAGGTATATTATAGGTACGTATATTATATAGATTTTTTCTAATCACTACTAAATTAATTTGTTTTTAATTTATTTGTATTATAATATATTAAATTATATGGTGTGTAAAATAATTATTAACTAAAAAATAATCATCTCTAATAGCTTTATTGATAAATTCTATAAAAAATAATCTTGAAGTTAGTTTTAACGTTATCTTTAAATATCATTGAGATTAAAGGCTTGAGTTTTAATAATAAACATATCAACTCTAAAAAAGGTAGCCAAGATTCTATCTTATCTTTGTAGATAATTTAATGGGCTTTTAAGGGTTTTTACTTAGTATTGTGGTATATTTATGAAAACCAAGTCAATTTTTTTTTTGGAGGTTAAAAATATTAACGTTAATGATTTATACTTTAGAAAAACTTTTTTTTGAATCCAAGAAGAAATATAAAAGTTACTAGTCAGGGTGAAAAATGCAAAGAGTTTTGAGCACTTTGTGCGGTAAATTGGGGTTTTAGTGATAGAACAATGAAATGCAATATTAAGGTCGAGTTCTGTGGTCTCTTTTCACAAGTGGTTTTTTAGGATGGTGAAAAATATAAAAGCCTTTGAAAAGATTTTTTTTCTTTTCTTTCTTTTACATTTTCTACTTTCCTTCTTGTCGTCATAAAAGTTTAAATAGTTACCATCTACTTCTTTTTATCACCTATTACAAGCATCAAGTAAGTTCACTAGGTGCTGTGTTATTTTTCAAAAGTAATTTTGTTTTTAAAGAAATATAAGGTTATATTATTTCATATTCTAACAATTAATAACAAAAACTATTAATTTTGGCAAAGCAACTTTTAAATTTATGTACAGTTTAGATTATTAGGAAAACATTTTTTTTTTTTTTATGTACCTAATTATAAATTATATAGTTTTGTGAACTATACTTTTAAAATATCATTATTCATTATAAAAACAAATAAGAATCTCAAGACATAATACTTGCTCTCATAAGAGCTAAATTAACTAGCTTCTGTTAATATATGTTAAGTATCTGGTATACTATTAATTTATCGTTTTGATAAACTAAATACTTAATTTCTTTTATTTTATATGGTAAGTGTTAATTATTATACAACAAAATTTTAATCAATATTATTTTTAGCTTTATGTTTCGAAATTAGAACAAATAATTAAGCCAATAGGTAGGGGATATGTACATATTTTAAATAAAGCTTATCCTTCATAAATATATAGACATAGGTTAACAATAAAGTTATAAAAAAATTCAATTAAATATTTAAAGTTTTTACTTAGATTATATTTTATGGTAGTTTAAATTTATACTTGTTTAATTAGTAAGTCTGCTGTCATAATATTTTATGCTTGTATCATACAATTAACAGAAGATTAAAATGAAAGAATAATATTTCTGTCCATTGTATCTAAATTAATATATCATATGTTGATTAGTCCTTTTTACTATTATGGTGTGTCATTTGTACTTGATGCATTTGGTTGATTAAAATTCTACCAATGACCTATATTCCACGTAGATTGATACATATCATATACATATATTTGCTAATCACTGATCCTCAAAGATAATTGTACACAAATTAAATGGATTAATTTTGTTAAATATTCACTTTAAACCTACAAATCTAACATTACATTCGATAGTTTTAAAGTAAATTAAAGAATATAGTATTATACACACTTTAGTAGTTTATTAATAAACATTAAAGATAGTTTTTAATTATATAAATAAATAAATATATAACAAATAGACTTTGTTAAACATAATATTATTATAAAATAATATGTTATAAATGGTATGTATGTATACCAATGGTAATAATATGTAATTAATTAAGGTAATGAATATATTAAATCGTCTTTGTGATGGAATAAAATTTAGAATAGACCATGAATTTATTTTTAGAAACTTAATTGAACATAAAAACTAAATAAACGTTTTAGGGAAATAGACCATTTTTGTTTTGTACATGTAAGTAACTTGTGCGGAAGTTATAATTTTTAATCTTATAACTATATAATGTATAGTAACATAACATTAAAAAAGCGATTCTATGTAAAACTTACTAACTTATGTAATTTAGCATAAATCACAACTTGGTTTATAAAAAATATTAGCTTAAAACAAATAGTATAGTAATACTTTTTTTTTAATTTTTAGATAATTGAAATGTAAATTGAAAATAATTTCTGGCAAAAGTTCATACCAAAACTTATTAATTTAAAAAAAAAATTTCATGGTCATTTCTGTAAGAAATATTTTCATTGCGATTTTTAATATTTTTTTTTTTAAAAAAATACGAGCTTTGAGATTTTTATTAACGAGTATTTCGTATCGTAAGTGTTTATACTGTTTTTCCAATTAACTACGAATGGCAACAAGAAAAAAATAAGTGGATAAACTTTATTACCCTAAAAAAATATTCTCAGAAAAATAAATATCATCACAGAATCACTATACTATATGTGTCTGTACCATTCTCGATCATCTCGAGTTCAAAAATATCAAATGGCAAAATATGTTTTATCTGTGTTATTGTGTACGAGATGTTAAGATCCTACATAAGTTTTCAATTGATAAATCCGATTATTCTGGTTGATAAAATATTAATGTAAAAACTGTAGTTTGCCAATAACATAACCTGAAGAATTTGACATTACAACATTACAATTGTTTACGGGCAAATCGGTTTATGTGTTTTTCGCGAACCAATAAATTTTGTGCGCATTTTCCTCGTAAAATAAAGCGTGTTTTTAAGACGGCAGGGAGGAAGAAGAAGGTGGTCGGCTGATATAAAAATTTGTCATTTCCGTTTATCCCGATGGTTTTATGTTTCTGTTTATCAAATTTTATAGTGGTTTTTTGGCATCGACCAATCAATAATTCATTATTTATATGTACATGTGGACGCGCAAATCTATTGGATCTTAGGTGATGCTGCAGTACCCAAAAAACTGTAGCGATATTTTTATGTACATGAAAATAATAATAATAATAATAATAATACGCATTTTCTCGGCCGTAATATACACATACTTCGGTTATCATATTCAAGCCTCATCCTAGTACAGACTTTAAACACAAAAAAGGACCGTTGCACAGGTGTGAATTTGAATGGCTAGGTCCTTAAGGTCATTGGGTATTGTCCTGTGGGGCGAGTGCACGGGATTATCGACGGTGTCCAGGTGTTGTTAAAAGTTCTGAGATTTCTTTCTCTAGCCCGGGGAGTGGTCCAAAGTTTTCTTGGGTCGTAAAAATAATAGCCGCCGAGTGTAGGTTTCTTTTTTACATCGGTTTTGACGTTTTTATATTATTATTATTTTTACTTCGCTCCGTTTTATGTACACAAAAAAACAACAAACAATCGTAAACAAATCCTTCTGGCTGTAATATTCCGAAAAACTTTAAGTTACTATTGCGCAACATGGTTGAAAATGTTTGACTCGTACAATGAATACGTACAAATACGTCATTTATATATATATATATTATACATTTATGCGATATTCTTACAATGCTACCAATGGATCTGATTTTATAATGATGTTAACTTATTAGTGTTTACAGTACCATCATGTAGTATTATATTATTATTATAATCTCATTATTGTTATTATGTCTCAATTGTTATCCAAATAGTGTATACAACGGTATTAAATATATTCATGTGTTTAATTAATGTTTCCATAGGCAATTTTTTTTCAGAAAAAATGTATTTTTTTATTTTGTATCATCGTTTTTATTATGTATTTTGAGACTTTCAAACAAACTTTTGTGGCGTGTGTGTGTGTGGGCGTGTATTGCAACAAATAATAAAATGAGATTATACTTGTCAGACCCTTGTTTATTATCTCATAAATAGAAGACTTTTTCTTCATATTCGCCTACAGCGTATAAAACTTCAAAGACTATAATAGACCAGATAGGTATAATAGGTCACGAACGACTTACTCGCTCCACCCCTCTCTCAACCACCAAAAATATGTTCCAAAACATTGCAATAATAATGTTAGATTACCTAATCGATATCTAAACTATATTGCTTATGTATATTCTATACTGTATACTGTTTTTTTTTAATTTTTCAATACATAAAATCGTGTTTAATAAATTAGTATATTATCCAAAATACTAGAAGTATGTAAATTACTAATTCTACAACTTTTGTCAAAAGTGGTTAGGTTAGGTATTATGTACAAACGCATTTTATTTATTTAAAAAAAATCGATTTGGTAATTGTGACAGCCACGCTCACAAAAAAAAAAAAAAAAAAAATAAAATATCATCCGTATTATTATTATATATTAGTTTGACGGTTGACACACGCTAAGACAAAGGCAGTGGTGATGAGAGGACGAAGTTAATGGTGTTGTATGGTATCTGTAAACAGGAATGAGAGGTGGACCAATATAAAAATTGTCAGCGTGACTGGAGCGCCCGATTATTTTTTTATTCTAACAATGAGAGTCGAATTCTGTGAAGAAAACCGAAGAATATAGAATTGGAAAACGTGTCTAATTTAAGTGGGGAACGACGAAGATAGTAGACCGGACCAGTGTATATATAACTTCATAAGAGTTAAACGAAAATACAATGTCCAAAATCGATAAGCGCGTGTTGCTCCGAACACGTATTTTAAACGTTTTTTTCTCGAAAACATTTTGCACTCGTATAGTCACTTTGCCGTACAACGTTTTCTTTAGATCTACTAGAAATGGGCTAGTAAATACCGGACCGCGGTCGGTAATAGGACCAAATCGAATTTGCGTCTCAATACCGCACAAAAACGCGGATAGACTTAAATGGATTCTATATAGGCACTGTTTTCTTATGGCCACGTTACATTTTTATTTATCGCTTTTATTTTTCTAGCTATACGCGTCGTCCTGCCCGAACATATTATATTCATCTCGCCCATGAAAATTCGCGAAGACGAAATCCATTAAAACCCCCCACGGCTGTTTCCTCGAGTTATGTATTACGCACACATACAACTCAAAAACATAATAACTTAACACTACGCGATTATTTGTATCGGGTAACCTATATAAGAGCTATTGTTTTATTAATAAAGGGTTATTACAACAAATATACTTGGTTATACACGGTACTGAAATCAAGAGGTACCTAAAAGAAGAGTGATTTCGCCGGCAACTATGAGTTTAATGTTTAGTTATAATGTAACATAAAGAAAGGTACAATAACTATTATACTCATAGTGATAATTATTGCAAGCATTTTAATATTTTATCACTCATAAACGGTTAATATAAAATTAATACAATTTTTATATTTTATTTAGGTATAACTTATACTTTTCAAATCGTATCAAAGATAATTAAAGATATTGTATATAATAAAAATTGAAAAAAATTAAAGAGTGAAATGTTTTGAAGAACATTTTTATTAAAAATAATATTATAAAAAGGAATATTCTATATAAGTTAAAACAGTATTACTTAATTATATTTTATGTTTAGTTGTACATCAATATTTCCAGTTTCTCGTTAAACATTTTAAAGATTAAATAAAATAAATTAACTGTAATGTAAATGGTTAGACTAGCTAAATTTTAAATGCCTAATCTCTATTAATCAAGGATCATTTATTTGAATATAATATATTTTCTACAATAAACTTTATACATTATTTTTTGGTATTGGTTAATGTATAAATGAATTATGGTTGGTTTAATTCAACTTTTATTCTTGGGGGGCATACAGCATGAAAAACTAAAATTAAGAACTAAAATATATTTTTCTGTCGTAACAAATATCTTTCAAATTCTATTGTACACAATAAAACGTATATGTATATGTGTATATATATGAAATAAAAATAATTTTTTTTATTACAGAATTTAATTATTATTAGTCACAAAATCTTTAATTAATAGGTTTTTCTGTTTTTTTCGTACGGTAATATAACACCCTGTTAAAAATTGGTTCCAATTAAAATCAAAATATGAATATTGGAAATGTTTAGGATACAAAATTTATAATTAAACATTAAAAATGATTTAAGTGATGAATAATAAATAATTCCTCGATGTGGTGATTTTCAAAAGTTTGTCTATTAACTGACATATTATTAAACTGTATCTATTATCTTATTTAAAGTTGTACCTATTCATTTAAAATTATTACAAAAACTAATAGTTATATACATCATAATATGTGTAAAATCTGTGTATCTATACCAATATATAACAGCTATATACTGAACAAAACGGAAATCGTTTTAAAAATGATTGTTCCTTTAATGCCAAATAATAGCAAATCGTTTTTATTTGACTTAGCACATTTTATAGAAGCACAAGACTTATCACACGTTTTAAAAATGCATGTTACTTTAATTCCGAAGAATGGAAAATCGTTTTTGTCATACTTTATATATTTTATAAAAGCAAAAAACTTATCATGTGGTTTTTATGCAAGCATGTCGGCGGTCGACGTGATATATTAAACTAAGAAAAACAATTTTACTCTTATTCTATTTTAATATTTTATGACTTATGAGATATCTGATGACATTTCACGGTATCTGCCAACTAGTAGATACCGTTATTGTTAAGTAACAATATATTATAAACTATTTTCTATTGATTCATCTATAAATATTTATCGTGCAAGAATCAACCACATCCAATAAGTTCGTTTAAACGAATAAGACTACAAGAAAAATTAGGAGCCAGTTAAAGGGTATATAACTAATAAGATACCACCGAATAAAAACGAAAATAAAGGTCAACAACATTTTATATGATTTTTTTAGAAAATTGCATAGTCGTCTTGCCGTGGCTTAACACTGAAATATGTACTAGTTGTAATAGTCTATACTAAAGACTCTATAGGATATCATTGGACAAGAAATCTTTAATACAATTTTATACTTGACAATTTATTACAATATACTATAATATGATACGCTTTATATGTTATCGATAATATGATTAATATGAGTATAGAATTTACATGTAGAGTATTATTTATGTACAAATATTGAAATATGTATGTCATTATGTTAATTACTCATAATATTTACATTGCAATTAAAATACGAATGAGTAAATAAGTTGTTCAGGTTAAAAAAATGTATACACATACATTTTTCCTTTTTCATTAGTCTTCACTGTTCAGTTATAATGATAATTAGTACCTACAAACGGCAATAAAATATTATACGAATGAATCAAAGAATGTTTAATTTATACAGTTCTGCATTTGAGTTGTATTTAAAATTAAAAACTAAATAATATAGAAAAAAAACTTAAGTTTTACTAACACTTTTCAAAGAGTACCTGTATCGAGTTCTTTATCGGGTATCAAGGGATACTTCTTTCAATATCCATTAACGTTAATTATTCTTTGTATATTGCAGTTACGATAAAATATTCGATTATTGGTATTAAAAATAAACTAAAATATTTAATTTAATACAATGTCATTGATGAATCCACGTATAAAATCCATGTAAAATTCCAAGTATCTACCTACGTAAATGTAATTGAAATTATATAATTGCTATTTTACTGTAAAGAACACTAAATGTATATCTCTATATTATGTAGGTAATAGGTACTAGTAAATAATGATATAGCTATATTAAAGCATTAAAAAATCATTATGTTCAAGTATTTAGTGTTTCATAACATAATTTATATTATATTTTAACAAAATCCATTTTGGTGAAACTCTAATACAAATAACATTAGATACTTAAAACTTTTATCAAATATTTATACTATCATTTTCTATTTACGATAAAATTTTCAAAATACATTGATTCTTTTTCAATATTTATAGGCATTTTAATTGTTTTTAGTTTTTTTTTTATGCCAATTTAAAATTATTTGCTGATTAAAAATGTTTTAAAAATTAATATGAAGCCCAATCAAAAAATATCGAAAATCTACAGTCACATTATTTTTTTATAAGCATTTAAATCTAGAATTTTAACGAAATTCGTCAAAATTGGAAAAATTGCTAACTAATTCGTAGTTGGAAATTCATAAAAACTTTTTTTTCAACTAGGTTTTGAATATTTAGCAAAATATTCCTCATAAGCAGTTTATGCTAAGACCATAAAATCCAAGAAATATATAAAGACAATTATTTTTTATAGACATTTTAAGTTCAAGTTTCGATGAAATACAAATTACTTATTTAAACGATAAACAACAATGTTACTTATTAATAAAAAAAAAATAAAAAATTAATTTAATAAAAATATATATATTCATTGGAGCTTAAGATATATGTATATTGTTTTATTGCGATGTACGTAATGACATTTTGATTTATTTTATCATATTATGAACCTATTTATGCTGTTTTATGGTATTTACAGAAAGATGTTATTACATTTCGAGTTATAACAGTTGATAAAATATGGTATAAATTAATGTTATTATAATAATTAAATACTAAAAGTAAAATAAGTAACATTAATAGCTATTTCCAAAAAAAATATATCATGAAATAAATGTTGTGACTGACTGTCTCCACTCAATATTTTCTTGTACAATGATATATCATTGAATTCAAATTTATCACACTCATAATAGTGATTCACTCGACACCTAATGTACAAAAGAGTGGTACCTACTTGCCTACTTTTTTAAATTGACATTACGTTATTAAAATTAGTCAAATTGGATTTTTTTATGGTTTGATGTTGAAAAATAAAAATAAATAAATTCAGAGTTCCAATCGTTAAACTATAATTTATATAAAAGAAATATGTCCCGAGAAATCGACCCAAAACATTCAACACCAGACATATTCTTGTAAAATATTTGTGTTCATTTATTTTTCACTGTATGCGTCAAAAGTCGTTTTTATTGTCGCTGTGAAATAAAATTACTTAACGGTTTATTAAACTCAGTTCAAAAAATGTAAACCAATGTTTATGTTTCTCACAAGTAGCAAAATATTAAAAATAAATATATGTAGGTACTTATTAATATATTTTATTTTCCGAAATCCGTTTCAATGACATTTTTTGTTATAAATTACAAAACCATATACCATATTATAAAATAATTAAAAAATATTTTACAGGATAATTCACCAATTATACTTACCCCCATTTTTCATTTAATTATTAATTAAAATTATTAAAATTTTGATTATTGGAATTTTTAAATATACTTAAAGGAAATATTTTCTAATAAATGAAAATATTTTTTCTTTGTACTTAAGAAGTATCCTGTGGTGATGCAAACTTCTGTTTTCAAATGAGAACCTTTTTTGCTGTAATAATTTGTATTGTATGATTTTTTGAAAATCTTGATGTACCTAATTGAAAATTGTAGAGTAGTTTTTCAGTTATTAAAATGTTTATATTAAAGATAATAGTCTTTTACAATGTTTTAAAAAATATTAAAAATATACGATATCAAAATAATATTTATTATACTTGGACCATATTTACAAATTATATAATATGTAACTATTAATATATATTAATGTCCATACAATTAATTAATAATTTAAAGACTACTAATTTTAATTTGATACGTCAACATTTTCAGAAAATATCCAATAAATAATTAAAACTTAAAAAGGGGCTTATAATTTCTGAAAAAAAAAAAATAGAAATTAGTATCACTACAATGGATACAATTCATTCTTTAAGTAGTACAAACAATCTAAAGAATTTTAAAATATGGTATTTAAGTATAATTAAAAACATAGTAAATTCAATTTAAAAAAAACTGTATTGTTGAAGAAGAAAAGGGAAACAGGTATGCTCGGTGTATCACTTTCTACAGCTGATATTGAATGTAATGACAATATTAATGTATTAAGTATACTTTCAATTTCGAATAAATAAAATAAAACTGGCAAGACACCATGGTAATCATTTTAAATTTATTTTATATGGACAATTTTGTATATTTTAAATTGAGCCCATACTTAAAATGTACGATAAAAATGTATATTGTCACTATCAAGGTTACCTTTTAATTATTTTATATTTAAGTCGAAAAAATGATATTATAATTAAAATGAATCATAAAAATAAATCGCCTACATTTTTCATTTACGTACTCGAATAATTTAATGATATTAATCACCAATTAGTAAATGCTGTATAGCTTTTCTTTAAGTCTTTCCATCGTGACAGATTTTAAATTCTAGCGTTTATAATAATAATAATAATTTGGAGATTATGCATATTATGATACACTGCGGGTGTTAATATTATGTTCAATTGTACCATCCTTTAATCAAACCAATAATTTATATTCTATTTAATTAAACTTATAAACTATAATACACTACAGTAACATCAAATTAATTATATTATAAATTATAAGTTTTGATTGAGTGATAATTATTTTAATATCGTTTCAAATATATTCAACCGGAAAAGTTATTATTTTTTTTTTTTGTTTATGGATTTTATTGTTTTACATATGTATGTGTGCTACGCATTATAATATGTATGTATTTTTAAAATAAAATAAAAGCCACGGGGAGAGCCCATTAGCATCATCTTATACATTAATAATTATAATTTATCGTTTGTCTACAAATATGTGTAGAATTAATATTAGGTTAAGTTAAATTGTACAATTGTACATTGTACACGAAAATTTGTAAATATTTATAAAAAAAAATATATATAAAAATGGAATGTAATAAACATACTTTATTAAAAATACTCATAATTTAATCTAAAAGTATAATAATATTATTAATATGCTAATAATCGTTGATAGATCTTCTCCAATCAGCTGCCTACGCTCCGTCTCCAAATTAACAAATAATTGATTCCTTAACGCGTGCACCCGATATACTCGTACGTAGAGGTTTATATTGATGAGGCCTTAACCACGAATACATCGTTGGAGAAATTAATTTCTGGTTATGTCATATATAGTATAGATGTAATGACAGCCTGGTATCGGCCGAAAGTTTGGTACTTGTATCCTAGATACAGTTCGAATTCAAGATGTTAGACCACTAGACTGGATTATGCATTGAATGACGAATTGATCTATCTCAAAATAAATTCACTGTTCTATTTTAGAAAACGCTATTTCTAATTTTGAATTTTTCCCTTTGAGTTTAGAGTTCTATAGGTACGGAATAGTGTTATAAAATAATTTAAAGCGTCTGCATAGCGTGTTTAAATCGTAGTTGCACATAATATTATGTACATACCTGCATAAACCAGCGAATACATTAATAAAAATTGTAATGCCCCTTTTGACTTGCTGTAGAGTTGAAATAATATATTGTCATTATTATTATATTACTACATACGTTTCCGAGACGTTTTCTTACGCGTCATAAAATATGCTAATCGTGCTCAACATGCATGTGTAAATCAAACAGTGTGAAAACTTTTCCAAGTGTGACGATTTAGAAATTATTCACGTAAGGAATCCACGGGTGGCCACGGTAGTATTTGTTTTGATTATTGTTTGAAATAAATCTGTGTAAAATGATGGTTAGGTGTGATAAGATTGTCGTGAGCGGGTTTGTATTATTAGAATGAAAAAAAAAATGTATGAAAGGGGGTAAAAAAAAAAAAAAAAACGTTGTGGGGTGCTTATGTAACTCCACGGGGTTGCGTAACACTCCACTACACGTACATCGAGTACACCTTTTTTTCTTGAATAAAAACAGTACCTACGGTGAACCGACAAAAACCACACACATGAAAAAAAAAATTTTATTACCTCTTTTTACATATATTGTTATTAACGTCCAGAAGATAATATTATGAGCACTGTTACTAAACAATAGGATTCCTAGCTGATTTCTGAGAGAAATAGAGAATAAGAATTTTTTTATAAAATACAACCGTATCAAATATTATTTTAAGTGAAATCAATAAGCTCGAGTCCCCCCCCTCAATCGCTGCATACAAACGATCGGTATTATGTTATTATTCTTATTATATTATATTATATATCGTAAAGTAGTATCATACGAACACGTATTGCGATGAGAAAAAAAAAATAGAAGAAATTGCCTACCACAATCATATTACATTACACAATGTGCACACACGCCAAACACGATATCACCGACATTATTACTTTTGCCAGTGACTGTGTAATATCTTACAGCTGCTGTATGGATGAATTATGATAATAAAAATAATAATGTATCGTCCGTACTTACCATGAGAGTTATGATTAACGCGTTGAAATCTCGCGTGGCGCACACCATGTCGCTGTCGTCGTCGTCGTCGCACCGTTATTCGAGGACACTGCTCTATCGAGTAGACGTTTATTTTGTGGGATTTATTGTACAGCGAGCGACGGTTCGATCATCCGGGATTTTCCAACGCAATCCTGAAATTGGTAACATTACCGGATTAATAATAAGACTTTCTTGCTAAGGGCACGTAATCATATAGACAATAAGGAAATAAATATGACACGCCCATCCGATATGCCATATGAATGGCCTATAGGTACTAAACGCAAGTAATAAGGCTCTGCCTGTTGGAAACGACGGGAAACCGAGGCGGGTTGCCAATGTTTTAATTTTAAGACTCACCCACATTTTTAAAATTCGATAAAAAGGTTGATGATGTTCACCTACATTCCTCTAATATCCATGCAGAACGCATCAGGTTAATACATTATATATTGTGTGTAATATGCTTAGAGTGTGAATATTATTTAATAAAATGCAACTGTCAAGTAGGTTACGTTTTTTTATTTTCATTAAGTAATTAATGAGCCTGAGGTGATTTTAATTTATTAATACATTTTTAATACGGTAAGTAATTATTTTGTATATATATAACAATTCAGAAATGTATTTCAAGTACAATTTAAGAGTGTAAATATGTTTAAACGTCATAGTACGCCAATACCCACCTGTCTATCTATACATTTTTGGGGTAAAAAAGGAAATTCAATAAAAACTTACCACATTTTCATTATTTATGTATTGTCTACAAATTACAATAGTGAATATTTAATCACTACCCTTGTAAAATATACACGGAAATCATATAACATAATAAACATAATAATACCAAATAATTCTCCATTATTCATGTTTATCAATGAATAATATTGTTTATGATTGTTTTATGTGAAATAATATTTAGTTATTTACCCTTTAGATTTTTTAAATTTCAGTAAAATATTATGATATAAAAAATAATGCCCTAATAGTTTAAAATTGTAATCGACAAACTACGAATTAATAAATACAAATAAAATATTATAATTAATTATATATTATGTAATTACAAATAAGTAATAAGTAATAACTAAATTCAGTTTTGTATTATTAATGTTGCAAACTATTAATACTCTAATTCTCTGAACATAAATTATTCATTTTTAGCATAATATAAAATTCAGTATCTTATTTCATTTCAATTTCAAGCTCCAGAATCCTGGAATACTGCAGTATTGTTGATATTGAATTTAAATTATTTATTAATAAATATATACATTTAAAATATGGTACACTTTTGACAGCGAAACATTATAATTTATCACACATTTAAAGAGACTTATAAAATATTACGTTTTACACGCATTTCACATCGATAAATGTATTCTTATTCATATTCATATATCATTAGGTACCACGGTACTCATTATAATAATTAATGATGTGTACAAAATATTATTTAATAGACTGATATTAATACATATTATGATAGTCTACTATTTAAAGGATTTTCGTTTTGATAGTGATAATAACTTTTAAAGTATCGATTTTAATTTTAATGCTATACGATTATAATACCATTTTTGTGGTGTTTCGGTAGTCTAAGTCATAATAATATAAAATTCATATTATTGAGTGGCGTGCAGGATGCTACATCTACACGAACACGTTTTATAAGGTTATTATTGATTTATAATATGTTATTTAATTAAAAGTTATTATAAACCACAGATAGATTATACGATCAGTATTACATATTATTATGTATGATAATGTAAATATCACGATACATTAAGTTTATTATGTTTTATCATAAATATCGTATACAATTTTGAAATTACGAAGAATATTTTAACGAGAACAAAATATAATATTATGTATTAAATAAATATAAAAAAAACTGAGAATTTGAGAACATCCCTATGTTTAAAATATATAATAAATGATACATTACAATTATTTCAAATTTTGTTGTCGGCTATGTTGTGCTAGAATTATTATATTAATTTTAATTTCACATGTACACTAGGCGTAATACAATCGTCTAATTTTGTAAAATGTGATTAATCTAATTTCGTTTACATCACCACAATATTTAATAAGACATTGTTATCAACGTATAAATATAATTCATTATATGTACATGCACTATATAGGTATGCTTTCTATAAGGCGAGGTATTTATATCACTTAATACAGCTGAAGAAGAGTATCATAATTTCATTACGATAATTTTCTCGTAACCTATATGACATAGTAGTAATTATTACTGACTGGTTTTTTTACATTTATTTTAGTTTTTTATATTGCTGTTCTTGATATTATTAGTTTTCTCGACCGTTTACTGTTAATAAGCCCTCAAATAAAAAAATATTAGTACACTGGCGTCTTTTAAATTATGAATATTTTATTCTACGTATTTGTATTATTAACGTTTATATATGGCTTTAATTTGATGTAATTATACTTTTTCTTCGTTATTAATTTTCTGAATTATTTTTAGGGTACCTACATAATTGTGTCCAAGGTATTCTGGTAAAACTAAGAAACCATAATGTATTAGACAGGTGTAGCATAGTCTGGGAGGACTAATAATTAACGATTTAGTTTATTCAGGAAAGGTTTTCTATTTCTTATTCATATACCTATATTAATCCACAGCTGGGGATCGAAAATTGTAATTGGTTTTATCAATAACAAGAAACGTGTTCAGTCTATGTAACTATTTATGTATGATATATTAATGTAAATTATAATATATTAGTTAGTACTTTACTTTACAATTTACAAGATATTTAAGTAATTCAAGCCAACTCACACTGATAGCAAGATGCAATATGTTTTATCTGAACAAAATATAATATTACATGGTTATTCTTAATGTCTGCAGTAAGGTGCCAAAAAGTGTCAAGTACATGTATACTGTATAGTACTTTATTGGTCGTTTTAATATTTAACATGTAATGGGTGTATAATAATATTATCATAGCTTACAGTATGAAACGAATGTTGTACAGTTCACATGGTAATAAGTATGTACGCCTGCCTATATTATGTATTCACTATTCTCTGTGTAATATGATAAACATTTTTTTTTTTTAATGCATTTTTAATAATTTATAACGCCAACTACGTCATATTTTTTTATAAATATGAGATGCTATATTATTATTATAAAAATGAATCATATATTTTTATTTATATTAACTGACTTTCCTGCTAATTGTATTCAACTTATATTATGCATTACGAGATAGTGGATTTGAGTTGAGGGTATCGTATATATTAATTGCATTTATGACACTGCGTGTTTCAATTAATTTTAAATGCTTTCATTTGAAAAGTATATTTATAAATAAATGAAGTTTTTTGACAAATATGTATAGCGTTTTGAATAAATTATAATATTCAAGATTCTATGTATAGCAATCTGCAGTTTTAAATTATTATTATTATTATTTTAGTTTTTTTATAATAATTATACGAATAAACAAAAGAGAATAAAAGATGGCTACAAAATTAAAACAATACATCCATTATTATCTTATATTGTAGTATATATGTTAACCAATATTCATGTTGAAAATGTTATACATTGTAGTGGTAGCTTGGGGTTTTTTCGACGAAACGGAAATACAAATTCAAAGGAAGAGTATACGAAGAACGGAATCGAGAAGGCGGCGAAGAAGAGCTAATAATAATTCTGTCCGGCCAAACTCATCGGTTTATTCTGATCACGTCCACTTGTTTGCGTAGTGAGCTATGACTTAAGTATACGAGAAGAAAAAAACCCTTGCGGAGGATGCAAATTTATTTAAATTGAACGACAGACCCAAACGGGTCAGGGATTATGCGGTTCAAGACCATCCAGGAGAGTCCGAAAATTGGTATGGCAAAGAACTTTTGCAATGTTGACGTTTGACAATTTTAAATAAAAAACGATTTCTTATATTTGTTTGGTCAAAAAAGAACGCATGTTTGAAAAAAAATTCCTTATTCTTCGACGACATGAATAGAAAATTCGTATTATTTAAGAATAATAGTCTGTTCTAATAACATATTTCAAATATATTACCTATGTCATTAGATGAATCATTAAAAAAATATTTACTATTAACTGAATAGTACTTATATAATCATTGCTTCTATGTGTATTAACTTACTATTACAAAATGTTTTATTCAAATAATAATAAATAAAAGTTTTTGATGTATAATTTGTATATTAATACTCATAAACTATGGAAATATGTAATGTGTTTTTAAATATTTTAAAATCGATTATACAATAATCACCAATTAGTGACTCATGAAAGTATATTCAGCTATTTACTCATATATACTCTTACGGGATCTCACGTAACACATTTAGATAAATACGGCATATAACAAAAACCCCTACTGTGATTATGATATTATAAAAAAATATCACTTTTTGTATAATAATTTACTGTAATAGTCTGTATTACTTTTTAATGAAAATATTTCATAAGAGATATTTTTTTTTAAGTTTTAAAATTATGGTCAGATAGCTTTAGATTTTTATGAAAGAATTGAAAAATAAATCTTTTTAAATTATTTTGAAAATGCTTTAGAATATAAATGAGTAACAAAGATGAATAATTACGAAGGATGTAACATACAGCATTAATAATTTAATAATAAAGTAATATAAATAACTACTGATAATCTTAATTCTTATTCTATATAATGTCATTAAAAACTTTTTAGTATTAAAAGTATGTACTACTTTGTTATAGTTTTTCAAAAAGTTCTGGTACAGGTAACACGGAAACTGCATAATATGCTTATATATTAAATGCAATTATAATAAATATGTACAATTTAAGTTACGCGATATTGCTATTGCTGTAATTTGAATTATTTGTTTATCGAAGCCTATTAACAAATTTCGATCCGTAGAAATGTAAATATTTTTTTTCAAATGTTTCTAAGAATGTATGTTTTTAGGCGGTGTATATTATACTCCTAGGTATATATATATATATACGCGTATTGCGTACGTATTTTTACTTCCGAGATTTATACAGTAAAATAATACGCCCTAACAATGGCCGTTTTATTCGTTCTACACCAGGATGTCCCAATCAATTTCTTTTTGCCTCACTCGAGCAACCCTTGAACACACTCGAACGCACTCGCACGCACGCGCTTTATACACATTCGCGCTCGCGTATTATACATTTATGCATTCGTATAGATCCGTTGATCTCGATTCCCACCACTATTTTACGGCTATACACGTATATACGTATATATATATATATATATATGCGTAGCTGACCGACCGCTACGGACGACCGACAACGTGCGCTGTCGACGACCCCGCTGTCCCTGCATTGAGTATTACAGAAAATTTGGCTGACGGTCGCTGGAGAAGGGCACGGGGGATGGGCACATGATTATGAATAGTGGCTAAAATAAATGCGTGTATTGTGTCTATAGTTATATAGTTTCGCATTGTTTTCTAGTGATTCTGCAGTTTGGAACTGCTGGCCCGGACGATTTTCCATTAAAAATAGTTTTGCAGGACGACAGCATATATAACAAAGTAATATTATATCTGACAACTGCGTGGTGCTCACAAAACCTTGAAACTACTATACTAGTCTACTACTGCTACTATTACTACTTTTTTTTCTGCTATCTATAAACCGATAGACCTGAAATACTACTGCTATTGCTATTACTATCACTATTACTACTACAGTAATTATGTACTATACCAAAAGTTTTATAATAAATGCTACTACTACTTCAGAGAGGTCAACAATATTATGAAATAGTTCATTATCATGAAAATTTAACTTTTCGTTCATTATCTTTAAATTCTCATTTTTTAATTTTCATCCCATTGCAATATACATTTTATGAGTACAAATTACCGTAATTAAATTAGGGTTTTTACAACAAATTGTTGATCTTAAATATTTACTTTTTTTAATCGTTTATTACTTTTGGAGTAATATGAACCTCGAAGCAAAATTTACATTCAAAATAAAGTTTATCGAAAATATGTACAAAATTAACATTTTAAGTTACTCATAATTTAGTAATTATTTATTAAATTATTAACTTAAGTTCATTTGTACTACTCGTTCATTCCGTCTTCCGCTTTTGCACTACTGCCGTCAGCCACTATATCCACTCGTTGGCGGATATCACTACCTGTCACACATTTGTTATTGTAGTCGTGGAATTAACGGACTCGTGGACCACGATGCATAGTTATAAAGTGCTACTGACATCCGTCTTAGAGTTTTACCGAAAGCCGTTAATTATTTATGTTGGCCGACATTGGTGCGTATCGATCCGATTTCTCGCCCCTTGTCCAGCCAATACTAGAATTACTTTTCTCGTCAATTCGGCCCGAGTCAAAAACAAATCGCATTTAATTAATTTCTCAGTTCAGGTGTACCTATACATATATTCACTTACCAGTATTATATCACCGCATTATTAAACCGCACACGCGTAATAGTTTGCTTGGATTTTAAAACTTTTTTTAACACCATATACGTAGCCATGCAGTGTAGATATATACTATATACGTATAATATTGCTAAAACTATTTTCTGAAATTTGGGTTTAACCAATTTAACATTAACTAATTAACTAATTAATTTTTTAACTAAGCTATTTTTTTTTACAGCAAATAGTTATTTTTATATAATTTTCTTTTAAATTATTATTTGCACGATTTTCATCATTTCATCCTATGTAAATGTTTCGCTTTGGCTCAAACGAATAATAGATGATTTTTCTATTTGTTTATCGTGTTATTTTTTTTTAATAGTTTAGCTTCGTAAAAAAATGCGCGATAAGATAATAATATGATTGGTGTGCTTTTAAAAGGTTTTTATTAATGATTATAATATGGCGACCTTTTTAGGGGATTGTGGATATTATAATTATTAAATTATACGTCTATACGTGTATTTCGTTTCATAGGACTTCGACCAAAGTACTCGAGGCGATCAATTAAAATTTTACAGGTATTTTATTAATGCGTTTTAGGAGGTTACGTCTACATCAAACCAAAAATAAACAGACAACTTGTTCTCTTTTTTTCGTATATTTGAATTTGTAATTTGTTAAAAACATTGCATAAAATACTGAGGTCTACGGATTGATTAATTAATTAATTCCGTAGTTCAAATGTTGGCTTAAAATAGACCTACAGTAATAACTAATAAATAAAGGATAATAATAATTATTATTATTGTACTCGATTCGTTATTGAAATAAATTCAACTTAAAATTAATTTAATTTCAATTTTATACGACAGTTAATTATAATCAATTTATGTCTGTAACCGATTGTTAAACTTTAAAATAAACTTTTTTTGCGTTGATTTTGTAATGTAATTGCGTTATTTTATTAAATATTCGAGACAATGCAGTTAAGCGATAGTTGGCTCCCTATGATAAAAACTCTAAGTTATAAAATGTCAAGCGAATAAAGTATTCATCAGAATTTAAATTATATTATTAATTTATTATCTAATTAAAACAAATATTTTTTAAATATAATATAAACTAAAAAATATTTTTATTTTCATAACTGTACATACATTAACTAAAATATACAGTAATATCCGTTAGTATTAGCAACTTCTGTTAATTTATTTATTAAATTACCAATAATCGTAATACTCAAATCATAGAAACACAATTTTGTCGTTGAAAATAAAATTACTGGACTCACTTCTCTATATTTCTCCGCGACTATATATTTATATATAAAAAAAAATGTAGTACTCTTCGACGTTTTATGACAATTATGTTTTGGTATTTTTGACGAATTCGTCAATTATGTGTAAACATCACGATAATATTGGCTTACGCTGTTTCTTTTAAACAAGTTACCTACGAACGGTGTGTAAACGCGCATGCAGCAATACACATAATATAATATCAAATAGGATTACGTTGTAGAGGTTTGGATCACGCAACATATCGATCTCGTATTATTTATGATAATATATCGATGAGATCGTTTTCTTTGAACGTTGAAGAGAGTAGATTTATAAGTGCATCGCTACAGATAGACACAATAGGGGGTAGCGCACCCACACGCGTATACGCATAATATATACATACTATGGTTGAAAAGGCTTCTGCGTATAATATCGGGTTTGGCAGTCGAACCGTGTAATTTGTTAGCCACGCTCCCGGCCGTGCTGCCTACGGTGATGTTGCTGAATTTCCGATATTACGCCGTTTGGCACCGTAATACAGTCAGACGACCGCGGTGCGACATTACTTGAATAGCATATTAGATTCTTGATAAGCTCCAAGCCCGGGTGTGGGTCGACTCGTGAATGTAGCGTCGTCGTCGTCGTAGTCGTAGTATTAGTATCGGTTGAAAAACACCTCTTTGCGTGTATACACACACATATATATATATATCTATATAAGGTACTCCGCGAATAAGGTCCCCGTAAACGTATATTATATAATAATATGTGCGGGCTCACACTATATAATATATTTACCTCCATACGCGCGCGCGTGTGTGCGCGGGAACAATACATATCATCCGGAATTTGGCCGGCATCCAAGTGGACCGACTCCGGGTCGACGACATACGTATATATTATAGGTGTCGGCGGTGTAGGGACGACGGTCTACCCTCCCGCGGCGACTGCACGAGGGGCTGGATAGGTCGAAAAGAAGAAGGAGAAGAAAAGCGAAAACCGCTCGAACAGCAGCAGCGTCGGCGGCAGCAATCTTACTAATGCAAAGCCATACCCCACCCCGACTCACGGCCATTCCATCTCTCCGACGACCAGGGATTGGAAACGCCTGCTCATGTATGGATATATTTATTTATATATATATATATATATATATATACAACATGGTATAGTTGATAAACTTTTCATTATTTGCGTTATGCGGTTTGTTTTCAGTTTTATAGTGTGTCGTTTTAGCGGCCAAAACGCTCTATGAAACTAATGCCATTTCATCTCGTCTGGCCGCCGACAGACGGTCTCACAGACAATCAAGTTAACGCGTTGATTCTCCGAAAGTTACGCATTTATACTATTATACTATACCACTATTACCACTGCCGTACCACTACTACCGCTGCATCTATTGGAGTGATATACTATATACGTTTTCTACTGATTCGGCTATAACACTGACCGAGCTACATTATGAGAAACACGACGCGCTACAGTAATTATTAACGATTCGAGATTCTGTTTTACTGGCGCTAAACTTTTTGGAACATTCTAACGTTGGCCAAAATTAACTGAAAACTTATTTAATGCCACTTCGGCGTCAACTTTTAAATTTCAACCATATATATGCACATTAAAAACGTTTAAAAGTATTATTTTTTTTTTGGTTAGTTATACGATTATCACGCGTCTGGTGCCAAACGCAGTACTTGGAAAACATTTCATAATGAACAGCAATCAAACGAATTGCTTTATTAAAATTTTTACAAGCCGTGTTCATTCGAGAGGCAAACGATTTTTCTAACCTTATACAATTTTTCAAATTAGTTTATATCTTCGAGCATATTAAATGAGGTGATTATTAATCATCCATACTGACATCAATCCATTATTTTTTTTGGTACGATGAAAGATGGTATCAGAAATGTACATGATCATATCACGAACTTACAAGCATACAAATGTAAGCTAAAATACAAAAAAAAAATCATTGTTATATTATTATTTATTATGATAGTACAATATTAGGATATAATTATAGTAGAATGTAATAATCATATATTTAAATGATTTTTATCTATAATAACTCGTGCAACATATTGTAATACTTCGTGACATTATAAAATTAGGTATTTATTACAGTATTTTTTCAGAAATATGGAAAAAATAGCTTCTATATCCTGCACCAAATGATTAAAAAGAAAAAGTTTTTCTATTTATCGATACCGATTTGATTTAATTTTACGAATAAACATAGAAACGATATTATGCCCGCATAGAAATGTCTAGCCGACCGAATATGAAGAGCGTACGATGCGTTTGATATGTCTATTGTCTTGTATATTATAACGTCGTCCTCCAAAGCACTTATGTCGTATAATAATAATAATAATAACTATGATCGGTATTATACGAATATTTACTTGGGGACAATCAATTCCTATTCAGTGCACACAATCCTTACCATGAACAGTATGAACCAGTATAAAATCCGTCTAAAAGCGACGATTCATTGTAAATAATAATAATATGTTACCATACAACTCTTTTTGATCAACAGCCGTGTGATTTACCACGCGGGAAACAAAATATAGGAGTGAGTTTCTATATTTTTTTGACGGATGGCTAATATTTATTATTGTGGCTAATTAGTTACTGTAAAATATGTCAATATTGACTTCCACAAAGTCATAATAATATACCAACAACTCATAAAAACCCAATGAATATACTTACTTTAGGAGTATGACGAAAATATTGTAAGGCAGTTAAGTCAATGTATTAAAACAAACTAAGGAGCTATTAAAGTTCGAATGTGTATGATATAGTATCATGTATACATGAGAAATACAAAAATATTTTTATCTTTATTTTGAAATAAAACTTCATCATTATTAATATTAATATTAATATCATTATCATCATCATTGTTATTATAAATAAGTGATAAATGAACGTGATGTTTTGTTTTTGTTTTTCAATTTAATGCAAAGTTTATAGACAAATATTAATTATTGATTAAATAAGGCGTTTATACAACGAAAAATATAAACATTACACATCATAGAGTAACACTACTATTATTAAGTAGGATGGTATTTTGTTTGAGTAAATATTGTATTGAGGTTATTACGATCTTCTATTTTAAAAGTAAATACATTATGATAGATAATCAATTATTGTTTGAAAATTATAAAATATATGTTATTTTAAAATCTCCAATAAAAATATTGCAATACAATTCTTGATAGCAATAGAAATGAAACAACAACAACATTGCATTATTATATGTTTCACCAAACCTACAGCTCTGCTAAAAATGAGTGCCTGCAGTGCAACTTGGAATTGGAAGAAATGTAATACCATTAAAATTAGTTTTTGACAAGATACGTGAATATCGTAAAAAAAAAAAATGTTGTCAAACCGATAATTTTAAACCGTTATAATTTAAATTGAATATTCGATGTTTAATTTATAGTTCTACTACATGTCCTAGGGGAAATGTTGTTGAATATGGAATAGCCTAAGTCATTAATTATATATTATTCATAATAAATTATAGAATAAAAAATACAATTCTTAAAAAAACAGTTTAAGAAAAAAATAGTACATCTTATTAGATTACTATGTTTAATAAATAATAAGAGTATGCATGTTTTTAAAAAATAAACCATTTGAGTTTTATTAAAATATATTTATTTGAGAAAATAAACGTTATAGTAATAACAAACGAGAAAAATCTACGGAATATTAATAATTGTTGAGAATTAAAATATTTATAATTTTTATATTTTAATATTATAATAAAAAGACTTTCCATTTTAAATTTGTGTTAAAAGAAAATCTATTGTTATTAATAAATAAATAATAACAAAATTGAGAATTGAGAACAATCAATGCCAGATCATAATTTTGTAGTTGATGCTTTTGAGATGTAAATAAAATTAAAAAACATAGGTGCATAGATTAAGTACGTTCCATTAAATCGGCTTAATATGTTTTTTTAAGAAACTCGTTTTTTATTACACATGTTACCTTCAAGATTTTAATTTTTTTTTGTGAGAAATTATTTCCCATTGCCCTTTAAAGGGTTAATAAAAACATATCCCTAAATAATTGTAATTGGTGAACTGTGATTTGTTATTGTTATTATTACATACGACTATGTTTAACTGTTCATTACACCTACAGTGTGCTTACATAAGGTATTTAGATACATTATTAGACGGATTTAAATGTAACATGAACACAAAGGGTGTACTAAAAAGAATATTGTGTAGTCTATTTTAGACGTTAATATCTCAGTAAAATATATATGTTTATAACCATCAAATTCATGAATACCTTGAGGAAACATTAGAAAATGAAATCTGGAAACAATGCTTTGACGAAACACAATATACAACAAAGAAAATGCTATGTATTTGAATAAGTAAGTCACATCTATTAAAATATTGGAATGAGAATTGTGTACATTAATTATTATAGTAGCGATGGATAGTCGGACAAATCATATTATGTTTAATATAATAACGCTGTACAAAAATGTACGCTTTTCATCAATTCACATATTTTCAGTCGTAATTGTTTCAATACTTACTTTAATTTAAAAAAATAAAAGCAATGGTGTAATAAATAACCTTGATAATAACTAAAAAGTAATCATATTATTCCAATAAATTAAAAATAAATAGTATACTGTATATTCTTTGTATAATATACACGTGGATTTTCGATTTTGAGATTGTATCCCACTTAATTTTTCTTTATGAGTGTGTATCACAATATATCTCATATATTTTAGTGATTTATATACATTTATGTATAATGTAGACACATAAATATATTGTTACGTTTGGATAGTGTATACGGACACCGTCAATAATTAAGTCAAATTAGTTTCAAATACTGACTATTCAGCCATTTGTTATAGTTTATCGGTGTTTATGAATCCGGATGGTATGGAAACCATTAAGATAAAATGATTACAGAAAATATGTGGGGCTTCTGATGGCTTTTGAACACTGTATTTCACCGAAGTGAAGGTAGTTAATATGATTAATATATCAGTACTTGTGCTTATGTACCTATCTACAACATTCAAATATTTAAATTATATTCTTAATTTGTCAATGAATGTGTACAATATACATATAGAAATAAATCGTCATATCCTTGTACGTTTTACAAATGTCTACAGCAATTCATAATATTATTGTGAAATATTATATGTGTTGTTTATTTTTATAAACAAATTATAATTTCAAAATTATTGTTTTTTCAAAATATTTTTGTCAGTAATCTTACAAAAAAAAATTTAAAACGGTTGGACGGTAGACTAACTGAAATCTACACTACATTCGTACAGTCGTACGCAATGCATTTTTTCTTAACTCCTTGACTATGTGTCAAATTTTAAGTAAAAAATATCATCAGTACTTACTATATAACTATAGTACTTAAAATTATAGCATACCTCCAGTATAAAAGTATAATATGGTTTTTATGTACGAATTGTATCTTGTATGTTGATATTATATAATATATATTTTTTCTATATTATACTTATTAAATGCATTGCTATCGAGACGATATATAATAAGAACTTTATTCGGAACTGCAATGCAGTGACGAAGACAGCCATGCAGTAGTATCTGTAAGCAGTAAACGCAGAGCAGAAGAGAAGTTCTATGGGAATAAAATAAAACTGTTATGTTGTAGAGAAGTGTAAACGGGGTGCAAGAGTGAGTGGTGCTTGGCGTGTTCACAGAGTATTAACTTAGTACCTGGCACATCTCTTCCATTATCGGGTAGTTTCTCTCGGTGGCAGCTCTAGGGCTGAAAAAATATTTCTCTTTCCACTTTATTACGACATCAGTCACCTTATTGAGTCGTGGTAGATAGGAGGTGGGTCTGACAGGCGCACCACACACACTCACACAATACACACACACACACACTTACCAGCCCGCCCAAATAACACACATTATTTATTAAAAACACGTGGCCTGCACGCGCGAGAGTAATGAAAATCTACGCAAAGTAAAGTTTTCTAAAGTGAAAAAAAAATAGCACAGAGAGTTATGTAGAGAAAAATATATAAAGGCCCCGCACACGACATACGATTTAGATCCATCGTCGATCCATCAGGCCAGCCAATGTGTTATACTTTTGAATACAATCGTTCTCTTTCTTTTATATGTACCTCCCTATTCAAGTCGACACGCAATAGCTGTTGATCGAAAATTTTCGATTTGAGAATAAATCTGTTATCCCTAGGGGGGCTACTGAGAGCGAACAGAGCATTCGAGGGAAAAAACGCTCAATTTTCTATTTACCAGAAATCGTTTTTTTTTTTTTTTATCTTATACACGTCGTGGAAAAAAGACGCTTAGAGTTGTTTTAAAATAATAAAATTACTTTTATTCAAAGTAAACGTGTAGAAATAAACTATTTGAATTTAAAACTATATTATACCAATAAGTCAATCGTATAGGTAATTAAAATTTTATGTTGTCGATAATAATACTGTTGTGACTAAAAATTCCATTTTCAAATAACCCAGTATTTAGGTACTAATCTCGAGTAGAATTCATATAAATTATTAAAATTATACGTAGGATATCAAAAAAAAAAATAAATTTAATGGAAATAATATATAATTTAAAATATCTTATAAATGTAATAAATTATTTTCAAAATGCTGCAGCGATTCAAATTTTCTAATGTATTGACTAAAAAAATGATATGGTATATTACGCTTTATTTTATTTTCAAGCAAAAATATATATACATTTTTAAATATTCCCAATTATTTTCACAGTTCAAAAATTCTAATAAAAAAAAAAATCTTGTGTATGGTTTAAAATGACTGTAGCTGTAAAATATGAATATTTAAATACTATTTGTCCAACAGCAATGATTAATAAATAAATATGAGCGTATATATATATATTACACATAATATGATATGTTCTTTGAATATCCATTAATAAAATAATAATGATTAAACATAAAATACACATAAATCAGTATAAATTATAGTTTATGCAATTTAGACATTCAGTTATTTTTACTCGGATACTAGGATATACTTCTGTTCACGATCCTGCTTATAGTATCTACAACTGTTAAAAATATACAGAGATTTGATTTACTGACATCATAAATCGATTGTAATCAAATAAAGTATTATGAGATCAGACCACTTAATGGGCTGCATATTGTTTAGTTTCAATGTCGATATACCATTTAAATAATTCCAATCATCATATTGCATTACTCTGATTTCAGTTATTTGCATTATTAAAATATCAAAACACCAGGTGATGTAAACCTGGGTAAAAAGAACAATAAATGATAGGTTTCCCAAAATATGCAAAAAAAAGTTTTCACCGACCACATACAGGTCATCTATTGTTATAAAATATAGTACGAGGACTGAAATTATAAAATAATAAATAAAAGTGGACATCACAATAATAATAAAAATAATTATAACGTAATTGATTGTTAACTGAAAAAATAAATAATTTTTTTTTATTTATGCATAACACGTTTTTTGAACATAACATTAATATTTTGACATAAAAAATTAATTGACAAGAATTTAATTTTTAATGAAGAATCAACTGTTTACTTACCGACTGTTGTAAATACAATAAATTAATAAATAATATATAAATGACTATGGACACATAGTATATGATAATAGTACGAATATTAATGACAACAATTTGGACGAGTGACTCTGATTATAATTGTCTATTGGCAAATTATTTTATGTTCGACGTACATAATTCTAGTATTACGCCCCTATATGGTACTTGATAGATATGACATTATTTGTATAATGATTGTTTTGTGTTTTGTTCGTCATTTACCTGTATACATAACTACATATAGGTAATAGAAATCTGATTCCGTGATAAATAGGAAAATAAGACAAATTGTTGTTAACAATTTCGAACTTCAATTAGATGTAGGTGTACGATACACCTGACGTAAAAAGTCTCATGTCCACACCAACAACTGAAAAATCGTAAAAACTAAAACCCCGTGGTCGTAAAGCCGTTAAAATCGTACGTTATATGTTTTGGTGTAGATACGTAATGAATACTGTAAGCGCATTGAAAACCGGTAACTGTCAAGTAGACGTGAACAAACCACCGCGTACTTCTCTAATATCAGTTCGTGGGGTCGCGTCGTCGTTACCGACGAGAAACTAATATAATATAATAATAAAAGTAATAATAATAATAATAATAATAATAATATTATTATGCGTTGCTTGGTCGCTGGAGTGTATATAGGTGCGTCCGTTCAGAAATTTATTGAGACGTATTTCATTCGAATCACCCTATATGGGACGAGCGGGAAATGACATTAGATCGGTCCAACGATAATATAATAACACGAGACGAACATTATTATGACCGAGTGTCGTACTCGTACATCAGTCGATCGTCCGACACACGACCAACGATATAAGTATGAATTATTATTATTGTATTATGATAACGTAATATTATCATACGAACAGATAACGGTTATTATTATAACAATATATGACATGATATCTAAACGTGTAATACATAATATACGTAAGCGAGCGATTTAATATATTTTATTCCGTTTATTTTTGTTCAACGGCTAACAGTATAGTATATGTTATGTATACAAGCAATAGGCATCACAACGGTATATTATTCTACCTACGTCAGACCCACAACGAAGTATTTATGAGTTTTCCACAACAGGAATGTTCGACAGATGACAACTATTCCGTGGTTGAAACTGTCTGGTACAAAGGAGTGTTGTAATAGGATTTTTCGGACCTAAAACGGCGGTGGCGATCGTATTTACATCAACAGTCCCTTGTTTGTAGTATATAGTTTTATAGTTCACTGTATTATAACAACACGATTTACCAAGCATGTTCATCCCCATTATTATTAAAATTATTCATACTTATACTGATTTTTAGAAAATGTAAGTATGCTTATACATCTTTTTTTTCAATTTGTATATTTTAAATCTAAAGAGTTTTTTTTTTTTTTTTTTGACGTATATAATTTAGATAATAGTATTTAAAAATGAACTTACAAAAATATCAAATAGATGTAATACCGAATTTGTATTTAACTTGGAAAATGTTTCAATCTTCATATCCTCTATATTTTTTAAGCCCATTATCGTGGACCTAATTATCCTTAGAATACAAAGTTAAACTTATTCTAAACTCAAAAAAACTTGATTGTATTTCGATTTATGTACATCAAAATTTTAAAAAAAGTCATCAGATAAAACAACTCATACTTAAAAAAAATACGTCATTCGTGATTCGTCATTTGAAAAAAAAATTGCATCACCACAATACAATTCTTAAATGGTATAAAAATTTAATAAATAAAATTATAATTGTTAAGTATACTTAAATTTCTAAAATTTTGTAGATAAAAAAATTTACTATTAAAGGAAAAATCAAGGGAGTTTATAATTGGTGAATTACTCATCTATAATAGGTACGTAAATGACGCAATTTGTTATACAAATCATATTTTTTAATTATTTCGCTTTGATAATATACTATTGTATTACATTGTTATTAATAAATCTCTTTCTAAAAAAAAAAAATGTTAATAAGTAATACCAAATGTTTCACTATTTTTAGAAAAGTTTTTTCATACAATATAATGACGACCGACAGAGTAGAACGCCCGTGGACTTAATAACAGTACCTATCGTCGTTCTAATAGTTCTTCTAATATTATAGATTATATGTAGTATAATATATTAAATAGGTATCTATATAATAATATATTAGTAATATAATGTGACGTATAGTAACCACTATGACCACCGGCGACTGCGAACTAAAGTGGTATCCAACGGATACTGCGCGTAGTCGGTAGGTACGCATATGTAGGTAGATGGGTAGGTATTTAGGTGTGCGCGCGTGCGTGTGTATGTGTGTGTATGTGATGTGATTATCGACATAATATTTACGAAAAATTACTGTTTAACGTGTGCTAGGTCTTTAATCAAATTGGACTAAACACCGAGGAATTCCGTGTTGTAATGTTCCGGCCGTCGGCTATGATTTCATTATTATTTTCTATGGTAAATGTG
The DNA here is from genome assembly GCF_003676215.2 of Rhopalosiphum maidis. Lineage (NCBI taxonomy): Eukaryota > Metazoa > Arthropoda > Insecta > Hemiptera > Aphididae > Rhopalosiphum > Rhopalosiphum maidis. The sequence goes on along the minus strand of NC_040877.1, from coordinate 52,763,226 downwards.
TTTTCAATGCTCGGCTGCCGACTCCCACTCGTGAGCCCGTTTATTATAATATAATATATCTACTTAATATTATTATTATTATTATCGTAATATATTATAATATGTACGTGCTCACGGTATTATTATTAAAACGTAATTTATTCAATTATTATAATATCATGGGCTACTCAGGTAGCGCGGCACCGTCAATACGACGAAGACCACGACGATAATAAGGTCTGTCGTCTGTATATTATTATAATAATGGTAGATATTATATTGCAGTATACATATTATTATCGGGCGCCTTACGTTTTTCAATAATATATACACTGCGATTATCCACCCACCACCATCTGGGGTGCGTCGCTGCTGTATTTCACCAAAATAGACCATTTCGTTAATCACCATTTGCGATAATATATGTATATATAAATATTTCCATTTTCCGGGAAAATTAAAATTTTTTAATTTTGTAAGTCCATAAAGCCTTTTTTTTTCATGTTTGAACCGACGGCGCCGTGGGAATTACTTTCGCACTACTTCCACGAAGAAAGTCCATAACGCCTATAAATGATCACAATAACCTAAATGCTATATCATTTTTTTTTTTTATCTTATACTATCATTTATCGGTCACATATTGTTATACAATATTAGAATTTTATACGTCTCGAAAACTATGAAATTACTAGCAACTCGCGAGAATAATATTACGTTTCCAATGTATCTATATAATACTTCATTGTTTTATATATAATATATATTCATATCAATGATTATATTATTAGATACTGTATTTGTGTTCAATGGACTTATAGACAGACAGTATATTATTGGTCTCATCAATAATTTAATATTTTACATAATTGATATGTGGGCAAGGTAACTCTAAAAATTCATCGTGACAGTATTCAATATTAGATTGAAAAAAACAAATATCTAATATCGATTTTAAACGTAATAAGTCAAAAATATATATATATTTCATGTAAATTATGTACAGTTTTAATATCAATTATCAAAACCCGAAAGCATGAAATTTTTGTTTTGTTAGTTGCCGGTTATTGTTTGTATTGCCGAGAAAAGGTAAGCGAATATGTCGATTTTGATGTAAAAGTGAATCCATCAACCAAGTATACATGCCAGCCAGCAGTCGATTAAATCACATGTGGTATATCCATAATTCACGGATCTCTCAACGTCATCAATATACTATAATAATATTATATACGTAGAAGTCGTTATACGTAGGTATATAACAATAATATTATTATTGTTGTCATACATACTGATGATCATAATATTTAAAGTGGCCTTACGCCAAAGTGGCTATTTCGTTATTATATAGTTTGACTAATTATTTTAATTATGTCACCCCAATAAAAGATTAAATAAATAAACGAACGAATAACCTAAATTTACAAAATACACACATCATTGACACACTGCCATGCCATTTAGGACAGTTGAACGACGACTCGGCGTGCTTGACGATGCTTCGGAATTTACTCTATTACCGTTGTTTTTTTTCCATTTGTACCACCTACCCCACTGCCGAGAGAATAAATAATAATAATAATAATAGTTGTCTTGAGCTCGTCTTTCGTTCGGCCGTATTATCAAATCCGTGTGCGATGTGTGACGACTGTGTTCCGCCGCCGCCATGACCGGTTGCGCCTACGCTGGACTTACGATGTACGATAATAATATCACTACGCACGCATATTATTATGTATATATATATATACACACACGCGTGTCCATATTAATGTTATAATAATATAATATATTGTAGGGAAAAGGCCGCCGACAACCCCAACGGCATTCTTCTGTTGAAGAAATAATATACCTTCGGCGTCGGCGAGCGGCCAACACACAACAACAACAATAACAACAATATATATAAATAAAATATTATTATAATTTTATTACGCCCCGTAAACAATTCATTGAACGGCAAAAATATTATACAGGGTGATTCATTAAGCAATCACGCCCTTATTCTCCCATTATCATGAAATTATTCAAATTATGATTCTTGGAATTTTTCAGTACTAACACAAACTTCCGTTTTTCATATGACAACTCCGCGTTTTAGTAAATTATTTATAAAAAAAAAATTAGATTTCGATTTTGATTTTGAATATTAAATGAGTTTAGTTTTTTAATTATTAAAATATTTCTACTGATGATAATAATCCCTAAAATGGTTTTACAAAAATACTAAATAATTCTAATATTGAATACCTATAGTATTTAACTTGGACCATTTTTAAAAATTATAAATATTAATAGACCTTTCATATCTATTATCATCGATAAATATCTTCGGAGTAGATATCTATGTAAAAATAAAGATATTTAATAGGTAACTCATAAATTAAATTTTACTTTGATATACTTACCAAAATTTTCAGAAAAATTATCCACTAAATAATTTACAGTAGATAAGATATGTTGTCGTTTTAAAAAACAGAATTTCGTATCTCTTTAGGATGCTTATTATTATAATATTATTGTAAAAATTGAAAATATGTCCTGTTAGGTGCTATATATAAAGAAATTCTAAAAATCACATTTTGAATAACTGCACTATTGAAAAAAATGGGGGTGAGCATGCTTGATGAATCACTCTGTATATGGATAGGTACCTAAGACGTAATGGTAGGTGTGTATAGGTTCGTCCCATGAGACACGGACCACAATACGCGAACGAATCGATCATAATCGACTGACCGAAGACGTTTCTTCGGGGTCGCCGATTTCCCCATGCCGTATGCGTGGGATCAAATAAAAAAAAAAAAAATACACGCTTCGTAGAAAAATTATAGTAATAATGATGTAACCATTGTTTCTCGGAGTACAGTAACAATTACGTGTGGCGGGAAAAATGTTTTTAGTTCGTTTCGTTTTTGCTGACCCGTGTGATAATCGTAATATTATATTAGTTGGTATTATACAGTTACAATAAATTATAATAATTATTATTACCGGTGATAATATGAGTATATGACATTGATATCGTACACGGCACGCACTCCATTCATATTATAATCGTTTGATATTATTACAATAATAATTAATAACACATATAGTATTTTGAACGTAAATAGATACGGCGCAGTAATACCAGCCGATACAGCTCGGACTAACAATGCGTAGATGATAGTCGGCAAACAATTTCTAGGTATAAACGTGCCCCAGTAAAAATACCACATGAAAATTAATTTTTTTTTTTTTATAATCTATATTAAATAATATAACAAACAAATTTGATAAAAAGAGAAAAAAATGACACGAGGAAGACAGAACTTAGGAAAATATCCATTACAATCACTCTATAAATATAATATACACATTTACACGAATAATAAATTATTTAAAATCTGAATTTCAGAATTTATTTTTTTTACATAAATTTGAGTATGAATAATTAAGTTAAAAGATTTCTGGAAAATTTTATTTTTAGTCAACAGGTTTAATCGGATCGGTATAGAGATGATAGATTTGATATTAGAGGATTTAAACGATAGTTTATTATGGAATCGAAATTTAAATTTAACAAAGAATATTGATTTTTTGGATAATAAATGTATAGTATTTTATAATTTTTGCATTTTTTTTTCAGTTTTCTGTTTGGTATTTTTCACGGTTCTGCGTATATTTACCCGAACAATAAACAATTAACCACCTTGGATCTCACTCCTGCTTAATCACGATTAAGATTTATATTTAACAAGTAAAAGTAAAATAAAAACGATTAAAAATAAATTTTGACTGTTGGGTACCTATACTCGTATAACAACATGCCGTGTATTTTATTATTTCACCAAACTCTTATTAATTGCTCGTTATTGGCGTGACTAGGGGCGGTGCCCGAAAATTGCCACCTTTTCGGTCTAAATAAAGTGTGTAGGTACTGTTTAAATATTCTAATTTTGAAACAGAAACGTGATGCCGAAAGTTAATAATTACGATCGTTAATAATTTTTAATGTTATACCAATAACCGATGATAATATAATAGGTAAACAAACCAAAATGATACGCATTTATAAGATTTTTCGTGTGAGATATTATACAACTTAAATATTTTATTGATTTAAAAATATCTAAGACGCACTCGAGATTGAAATGATTTTTAAAAATAAAAATATTGTAAAACTCAATAACATAATGTAAAATATATGTCTACTTATATGCGTCTATTTATACAATTTTTGTTTTCTTAAGTTTTTTTTTTAATTTACAATAACAGTACCGTGGTTAATGATTATAATACTAGGTACTCATCTTAACTTCTAGAGCTCAGAATGTACGAGTATACGGTGGACATTTTGGAAACCAAAAGAAATTATAAAGTGTCTGAGTCGTGTAGTCTAGAGATGAAACAATACCTCATTACCACCTTAAATACGGCACTGATAGGCATTACTCCGATGACACGACGATTGGTACGCACATCTCCAAGAAATCATTAACGCGGGTATTATGTTTTAATTATCAAACTAAAATATTATTAATTAAAGATTTTATATTTCCCCTTCAAAATCACTGCATCAAATAGTTTTTAATTGCTTTCGGTCGGTAGAAACTGAAAAATAATTGCCCGCGTACAAACTTTTCGTCCGAGTGTCAGAAATTTTATGGGTCTCGGTATTTTATCCCTTCTATACATAGCTCCTAAAGGCTAAAACGCCGCGGTGTAATGTATGAAAATACAGCAACCCAGTGCAGAGCAACTTGTTGCCCGAGAATGTTCTACTGGCCACTCTTCGGCGTAGACGTATAATATGTGTATATAATATAATAAAGTGTAATAAAAACTACTTGACGCGTTCCCGAAATATCCGAAATGAAACATCCATTATTTTGTTCCGCAACAAGTTTATCAACATTAAACATAATTACCGAGCGATCTGGCATGTGAGTATAATGTTTACTCCCCTTTTTTTCTGGACTGCACATGAACGTTATTAGTTATTACTGATGGATAACCGATGTTTAAGCCGGTTTGAACAAGAAAATAAAACTCCTAAAAGGTGTTGCAGTGATATTACCTGGTTTGTGGTTTGACAGGCTAGAGTAATTACAACATCGATATATCATTATCAATAAGTGGGCTGAGTCGTAATAATTTAGTACAATATTTAACACTTCAATAACGTATATAATTATTACAAATCGACTACACAGACGTCTTAATCGAATGTTTTTAATTGCTTATTGGATAATAGGGTGTAAATAACACAATAAAAAATTAACTCGTTTTTTGAGGGTGAATTATTTTATAGGTCCAATAGATGTATTTTAAATTAACATTTATATGTACCTATTGATCTTTAGATATGGTGTTGAGAACACATTTGTTTTAAACATGTTACACATATATTTTTAAATAATTGGTTTTAAATAATTGATAGGTCGATAAAAATATTATGCTGATTCAAATGAATAATACATTATGATAATTTACACGATATAGTTTCTTAAAATGTTTTTAATAGATATTGCATGTACGATTTCAAGTTAAAATTAATTGCACTAGAATGAGTAAACGAATAATGGATAAAACCCAGGTATTTCTGCACGATTAAACTGCTATATTTTTTTATATAAATAATACTACGTAAACAAGGGTTTCGTCATTCTGCATGTTTGAAATTTATAATAAACCTATAAAGGTAAATTTTTGGTGGTACCTACTTATCAGTGAAGGTGTTTAGGACATTAATCGCTTCTCATCCCTATTTCCTATTGTCTGTTTATCAGTGGCGGTTTTGGTTGTATTATTTTAGTGAGGCGAATTATGTATAACCCCCCCCCCCTCCCTCACTATCATAACAAAAATTAAATAGTAAGAATGGAATTCAAAAATATAAAAAATGCTATAATATAATATAATTTTAATTGTGACATACACATATGTATTACAACAATAACAATTGATTGTTTATTTTTTTGTTGAACGTGCCGCACTGCCGCAGTACCATTAGCCGTGGCTGCGGGTTGACACTGACTATAATTAGTAAATCTATTTTCAGTACGCAGAGGCGATGACAAAACGTGCCTCACTATGATTATTGCGCATGCGTAGTTCTACTTAATAACCAGTCGCGTGCATTCGCGTACATACGCGTTGTGTGTGTAATTTGTGTACACAAGTACAAAATCAGAGGCGACGTAAAACGGTGCCTCTCTGACGTCATTTGAAATACGCTGAAATACCGTCGTTCGTTTACGTACTATAATTGTTTCGTGCATTTCTTATCGGCTTATCGATATTTTTGATAATACACACGGAATGATAGGTACAATAAAATAATAAATAATAATTAAAATTAAAGTGAAACGAAGAAGCATTTTTTCTCAAACAAAGTCATAAATACGTTAAAAATTATTAACGAAATATGTTCTATTAGTGAACCAAGAAGTTCACATTTTGAGTATTATTTTATGTTCACCACAAAATTTTAGATGAGGCGCCGCCTCACTTGCCTCACCCCCAAAACCGCCACTGCTGTTTATTTGTATAGTTAGTTTTATTTGTATTTGTATATTTTCGTAAACGGCATCAGCCTACCGGCAACTCAAAGTGCACAGCACCGAACGCCGACGTTCGGGTGAGATACCTTACGCGAACACTTCGTACGTTGTTGTCGCTCGAGTCGTTGTACATCGGATATAACACTTTTTGTTTTTGTCGTGTGTGATTTATACAACACAATACCGTACGATTTGTGCTACCATCGTTGTCAACCGTTTGACACCGCCAACTACCAGATTACAACACCGTACACCACCGTACCATCTACCATTCGCCCTTTGCCATCTACCAACCACGATCATCACTCGACTATCACCATCTTCACGTATCGTTATTTTGTTATTATTATTTTATATATCTACACCTGCAGTATCTACCGTATTTATATTGTTAGCAGTAATTTTTAATATTATTTTATAAGATAGAATTAGTCTCTCTGTCGGCCGGCATACTACTTTTGTGCCCACTTATATACGTATACTGATTTATATCCAGTCTATTGGTTTTATTATTTTGTTCACATTTTATTATTAATCGATAGTACTACACCGCTGCGGTAATTTACCAAAAAACGTCATTTGTTTATTTTCTTTATATTTTTATTATTTTTTTTTTTTTCAATTTTTCGTACAGTCTACTTTCATCCCAAACGGAAGGAATTGTAGTGTAGCTGATTATATTTTGTAATTAAGTGTAAAGCAAGCTTAAAACTATGATTTCTGAAGATTTTAAAGCAAAATACGACATGACTAAGATAAAATTATGCGAAAACCTCATGTTGTAATTTTAAAATTTATTCATTTTTATTCATGACATAGCGATGAAAATATACATGTTAATTAAAATTTAAGTATTATTAGGTTGATAATTATTATTTAAATAATTTTAAATATTATTTGGTTATTATTGGATAATAATATGTTGCATTAGTATAATCCAAATAATTTCCATGCATAATAAAATAACTACACATAATGACACCTATCTGATGTACCTATTTTACGTATATGTTGTGTTTTAATTATCTATAACGATAAATTACTGTTATAAATAATGTAGATTCCTAAATTGACTAATATAAATATCAGCCACGAACAGATTTCTAAAAAATTTTTTTTACGACATTCTGTTAAAATATGATTATTTTAATGTTGTAAATTTTCGTTTCCGAGCTGAAAACATCGACAGGTACCGGGAGTGATGGTATATAAGCAGATAGCGAATAAAGTGTTTTCGGATGAGTAACGATGAGTTTTCGGAAGCATGACGTTATCATGTCTCATTTCAGTCTTTTTTAGTGGATAGAAATAGGTAGGTATTTCAGGTGTTTGGTAAAAAATATTATTTTTTTCGTCCGCTGCTCGAAAACCAGCAACGGCGCGGCGGCGTCTGAATAGTGCACGATAACGGTTTTTGACTGAAATCAGTATTATAATATATTGTACACACAGTTTTGTTTTCTTTTTACATCATTTGCATAATTATGATTAAGCTGACAGATTGAACTGACCGGATTATTATGTTATAAAATTATATGTCGGTTATTGTCAAAACTGCAGCATATATTTATCGGTACTTATACATATACTGTATTGCATACGATGGAATTAACGAATGACCGAAGGGAGGAAATATACTTTCTCTGAGTTACGGAATACGCTGCAAAAGTGTTTAATAGATAATAATAATAATAATAATAATAATAATAGAGTATTAACGTTTCATAAAATCATAAAACAATGTTTCGAATAATAATAATAAAAGTCCTGTAAATGTAATGCGTGCACTATAAAGAGAATCCGAGATTTACAACAGGATAGACTAGACATTTATTGGCCCTAAAACTTAAGTTATTCCGTGTGGAATGCCGAACGGCAGTTACACTGGTTAAGGCTTGGAATATTGCGTGTTTCTGATAACAGCTAGCAGCTAGCTAAGGATGTAAATCAAATCCAATGGGAGTTTTTCAGAAATCATATACAGGGTACATCTCAAAAATTTTAATAATCAAATAAATTTTCAATTTTAAATAATCAAAAATGTTTGTATTTGATCATAGCAAGTTCTAAATTTATACACAGGCATTTTATTTAACGACATAGTGTAATATTTAATATTTAGTTAACGCTTTGCCAATCGTTATACAATAAAAAAAATGTATAGATAAGAACAATTGATAATTGATTTATAAATAATTATCAATATTATTACAGTTTGGCTGTTACGCATGATTAATACTGATTGATATTATTATTTTTTAATTTTCCCAACTATCCGTTAGGTAACAGAAGGTATCTTTAAAGTGGTTAACAAAACAATAAATTTAGTTTTTACTCATAAGCACTTGTACAAATATGTCTTATTAATCAACAAAATTATCCATCTGTAACCATGTATACACAACATAAACATTTAAATATCATTAAAGGTTTAAACAATTATAAGGAAAAAATAATAATATTTTCATAGGTGTATAGTATTATAATATTTTGTTTAATAATTACTTTTGTAAAAATAATATAAAATATCTTTTGTAGACGAACTTATTGATTCTTAAATATTTAAAATAACTATATAAGACTACTGGTAAGGCATATTTTTTGATTTTTTTGGGGGGAATAAACTAAAAATGAAACCCTATAAATAATGGACAAAATTTAGTAAAATGATAATTACAATCTCATGATTTGATGGTACATATTTTATCTAAACGTAATTAATTGTTTTTATTTCAATCACGTTTAATGAATGATAGAACAGTACAAAACAATACGGACAGTTTTACGAATTTACGATACTATAATGTTTTCAAATATTACTAGTGACTACGGTAAATCTACTAAAACCCCTCATGTCAAAACACCCATTCATCATAACCAGGGGTTAGGACTTAATGCACTAAAAATGTTCGAATGTATGCATATGAATGTTTAATTAAAATTACCATAACTGCTCAAAAATATGTAACTAAAATAATAAGAGAAATTGAGGGAAACTGATAGGAAAGTATAAAAATATGCACTTCTACCATATTAATAACAATTGTTAAAAATACTGACAACTGGTGAATATGATTTTTTCGTAAAATGTAATAATATTTAATATGCATACAATTGTGCAGTCAAAATTTACATTTGATTTCATCATATCAATAAATAAGCGTATATTTTTCCTAGAATATTCTACAACCACCACAAAAACATGCGAAATAATTTGAAGTCTCTAGTCATAATATTGAATGAGAGTAATAAATAAATGCAGTACTCTATTATTTAGATTAAAACATATTATACACGTACACCGAATTATATTTTAAACGTAATCAGTCACTTATTTTCATTAATATGGTATAATTGTGATTAAATTTAACAATTTATTGTTTTGTATGGTAGTAATTGGTAAAGCATGTAAAATCTTTATTTACACTAATAATAATATTCAAATTAATATACGATTTAGGGTTATAACTACTGTACTGTTTACCATATTAGATTAGTGCATACTATTTAATTATATTTATTCTTTACTAAAGTTTGATATTCATATAAAATTAAATTATCTATTTAATTATTTAACATTATTACATTAATACATTAATATTATTTGTTCATTTATTTTATATTCATGAGAAAATGCCTTTATTACAAGTTTATAATAATTATTGTAACAATTCTCATAAGTATATAATATTAGAATAATTATTTAATCACAATTAATGCTAATACAATAATTTAATTAATTCTAAAGTCTTAAATCTAAATATATTGCGATAAAGAACGAAAAATCTAATACTTATGGAAATAATAAATACGAACATTAAACATACAAGATACAAAACAAATACATGATTACTAAAACGGTTGTCTTCAGATAATGAAAGTTATTTATTACAATATTAAATTATACAATAAGCCTATTCACACGTGGTAAATTATAAATAATATTTTACATTTATTTACTTTTGTTATAATTATTAAATACCTACTGATATTGCAAATAATATGATTATAGCCTATTATTGCCGATAGATTATACGATATTAAATAGTTGTAAAATTTTACATTTGAATTTAGAATTTATGTAGATAACTTCAACTTAAAAATTATTTAATTGTATATCATTGATATGCTTATAAATTATTTTCATCAACATAATGTTTAATAATTTAAACTGGAACATTATTTTTTCTATTAAATATTTTTCAAATGCATGATTTTTTATCTCCGTAAGCTTAGATTCAAAGTTTAGCTATTGTAGTCTATTAAATCTATTTTGATATGGTTTCAAGTACCTCAAATATAGACTGCATATTTTCAAAGAAACACATATAGTAGAGAATATCAGTTACTCTAAGCTCATATATTTATTATTAAATATATTTTTTTTTGTGTCAAAAAATTAATATCGTTTAATTTAAGTCCAAATATTTTATCAGAAAACATAACTATTAACGATTTATTTGATTTTAAACATAGGCTTTTCAAATATTTAATATAGTTTGAAATATTATCATTTGTTTAATTTATTTTTATTTAATTAAGCGTAAGTACTAATTTTCTATTGATTAAACTTATTTGCTCGTAAGTAATAGAAAAATAATTTTATGATACAAAACGAATTGTCTAGCGAAGTATTACATTTTCCATAATAGGTTCCTATAGTACGCACTACGTTCTACATGCTTACAAAAATTAAAAAAAAATATATTCTTATCGTTAAGAGTTAAATGGACTGAAACTTTTTAATTTTATTCAAAGTTATAAAAACGTGTAATATTATTAGTACTTAATGTATTAGTTTGTAATGTTTATATTAATTAAGTTAACAAGTATGTCGAGTTGTTCAGACCACAGAACATAATAAACAACATAATATTTTAATTTAATAGTAGATTGACTATTTTTTAAACATACAACTTATTTCGTTAATCATATTTATAATATAAATATTTAATAATAATAATAATGAAAAAACATATTTTTGTATTACCTAAAATTATTTATTAGTTGTTTTTCGCTATCAATAGTTTTTAATTATTAATTATAATTGGCTAATAGCAAGTACGATATTAATTCATTATACTTAATTTGTATTTTGTATCTACACTCTGTAGTCATAGTGAGTACCTATAAATAAATATATAAAAGGCTTTGCATACCTTTTGATAGGTTTTGATTGGTTGATATGATACTTTTTAAGCTACAAGTATACCAGAGTTCAACATAACGATATATTTTCTTTGGCAGTTTTTAAATTGTATTAGAAATATTTAAAAAAAAAAAAGTTGAACATTATAATATCGTAATTAGACTCATACTAAATATTATAATAATATGAACAATTTGCATTAAAGGTAATTCAAATTTTTATATTTTGTAGAGAATATTTGAAACCAAGTAAATATACAAATTCCGTTTAAACATGACATAAGAAATATATAATTTTAAATTTATGATGTTTTTCAGTGTTATCTTGAAATTTTATTTAAGTTTTTTTTCAAATATTTACACATTACCCATAGATTATTCACGGTTTACTTATTATTATAATATTTTATGGCAATGTATATCAATGTTTCAATGATTACAATCGTACGAACCTGCATTTTTTACATTTAGGTTATAAATCATATATAGATAATCATAAATCATTAAAAAAACACGCCTTAGGTTTATGAATGCATTTTTGGAAAACAGAACTGCGAGAGTATGAGTACGAGCGTTCAGCATAGCATTATTGTGCTTTAATTAACAAATTCAATATATTATAATATTTAGACAACGTCACGATATACATTATATTTTATACGAAAGTCAAAAAATCATCATTGTTGTAATATGATAAGTGTGATTTGTCTTTGAATTATCTAAATGAGTTTGGTGTACAAATACAACTGTAGTTGTACAGATAAAATAAGTGATATATTATGTACACGACCGTTGGACCCTTATGAAATAGGTTAATAATATTATATAACACTATTATGTATTAAATATTTTTTTTCATTAAAAATAATCATTGAATTTACCTAAATAAGTGAATTTTTCATCTTAAATAATTATTTAAATAACTTAAAATATTTGATCTAGATAAGATAAAAGATAACTAATTATATTTAGATATCAACACTGAATGAGAGTCACATTTTTAATGTAAATTATTAGCCAGACGTCTTTTTTTAAAATGCTGACTTATGACTTGTCCAAATAAAAATTCTAACCCAACCTAACCTAACCTGGGTTTATACTAAGGATATTAGATAATAGAAAGTTCTCAAAAATATTTTTATAAAAATATAAAACAATCGTAACATTGAGTAGATAGTATTTATTATACTCGGATGATATCGAGGAACTTATACACATCAATAGGTATATCTATATTATATATAGTTTAAAACTCCTAAAATCAGAAATTGAATTACTCGCTATATATAATATGATAATAACATGAAAAACTCTATACGGTAATCGAGTATTATTATTATTGTTATTTTTATCGTAATTACGGTGTCCATTACCCCACTGCAGCCTGTTGGCCATGTGTTACCACAAAACGAGATATTATTTAATATGACGTACAGTTTTTCCGTTAAACAGCGATTTGTTACTACATAAATGTCACACGCGTGCCTAATACAGTTAAAGTAGACTACATTAAAAGTAGGTATACAATATACTGTACGAGGACGACGGAGTAACGGCGGTTAGGGTGTGTTATTAATGTTTAGGTCGTTTTTTCGGAACCATCCACCGTCGTTGTTGCATCAAACGTGAAATTCCATCGTAAATCATTTATGAACATTGTAATACGCGTGTAAATAATATTATTATCATTATTACTTTGTTCGTCATTGGTTGATCAATGTCTGTTGTTACTTATATATATTTTTTTAAATTGGAATCGTAAAACAAAACATTATAATAATATCCTTGGATAAAGGACAATCACTGTATAGTACCTATATTTATTATATAATATTAGTTATTAGTCTCGCCGCCGTAATGCAAGTTATTTTACCATCATTTAGATAACTTGACCACAACCACTTAACAGCGACAAATCAAAATAGTAAACATAAAAATAAAAATCACACCCGTGGTCAGTCGACATAAAACGGTCTTTGCAACCGCAGTTTTCAGTGGAATGGACCTCGAACATTTTACATCGTTATAGTTTATCATTTTTAAATAATATTATACATACACTATAGCTGCTTGTACTGCGTACAGACTACAAATCATATTTATTATGGTATTTATTAAGTCATTTTTTTTTTTTGTACGGGTACCTACGTAATATATAATAGTATGAAAAATATAGACTCGTGCATTACTTGTAGAATATATTTTGTATTATACAAAGTAATATTTTTTTATTTTAATAAAATTACACCGATTATGCATTGTTTTTCTCATTTTATTGGAAACGTTATAGTTTTTTTTATTACAAATGTACATACTATATTATGGTAAAATGTTTAATATTAAACTATGTTATATAGTAATTTTTATTACGCATAACAAATTTGTTTAAAAATTCAAAAACACAATATACTTTATTATACGCGATTCGCAAAGCACATATAGACTATTTTCCATCCATTAATAATAAGTAATACCTTTTACCTTTCGATTCGTGAAAAATGAAAACATATTATAAAAAAGAGCTAAGTAAAATTAAATCCAATTTTACAACTATAAAACTGTATTTTAATTCAATAGCAGATGATTCAATTTGATTCAATAATCAGCAGATAGCTGCAGATAACATATAGAATGACGAATTAAATTTAATTTCTACGCATTTATATTTGCATTCAATACCTTCGAGCTTGGGCAACAATGGAAAACTTTCTTATTAATTATTACTCATATAAGTGACGGCCGTGTAAACAATATAATTATTAATGCATAAATAAATGTTTTTTATGTGAACGTTACAAACGAAAAAAATACTTTTTAGTATTGTTTCGAGAATGCACGTGTATGATAACGGTGTTTAAGTCTTTTCTAAGAAATAACAGCCTTATTGTATAAATGCATAATTTACAATGTACATACGTATATTAGTAAAATTAATATTATTTTTAATCATTTACCGACAACATAATTTATGCTTGTCTACAATGTTTGTACGCTCGAACTACTTTTTTTACATTTATATGAATTTATGAAATTGAAAATGTTGAAATGAATAAATTACTCATAAATATATCATCGCATGCTTGGAAATTTGTCAATGTTTTCATTTCTGACGAGGTTCTTAACATTATACATATGATTACCGGGTAATTTGAGCGCATTTTTTTTTTATATTTATTATAACGTCATATATTCACCCTTAGCTTTTTTTTCCATTTGATTGATTATCACATTTGTCATTCTCTTCAATCTCAACTACCCATCTCTCGTCGGAAAAGCAATACGAAAAATAACGTTTACGAGTGTTTGAATTTACACATCCATTATACAATACGAATATATAATAGTATTTCGATATGCATCTTTTCATTTTAAAACCACAATAGCATCAAATCATAAAAACAACACTGATACGTGTTTTATACCTCGGGGGGTGTAAGTAGTAAATATATTATAATGGCTTCCAATAAGTCTGCGATTTCCTTTGTATATATTATTATGTAGTTATGATAATTTATTAATATAATTTTATTATATTAAATGAAAATCATAAATAATTTCGCTATAAAAATATATATACAAAATATTTTAATGGCAAGACTGGGGTATACAGAAAAAATACATTTAATATATTTTTATTATTTAATTAAATTGGTATTATAAACACATCCTATTGAATTTAAAACGTATTAATGATTGAATACAAATTTAACCATCTTTCTTTTATTAGAACTGTAAATAAATACCTTTTTTTTTTTTAAGTTAATTAGAAACATAATATTTAATCATTTTATGTTTGGTAATTATAAATTACTAATTTTATAATTAGATTTTATATCTTAAAAAGCTCTAAGCACCGAGGATTACTAAACTATTGATCTCATAATTATTAATAATCACATTTCAAACTGAGAAAATAATTAAATAAAATACTGCTTTCATAATAAAATATGTGTTATTCACGTATTTTTATTACATTGTTCGTTAAAAGAAAAATGATTATTTTATTCATTGATAATATTAAAACGTTTTATGTAAAAATATTGAAACTTTAATAAATATAAAATTTAGATTAATCTGTCTATATTTTAAATAAAATCACATAAACAGAAAATTAAAAGTAATGGAATTTAATTTGCATTATCGATTTTTGAATGTAAAATATATCTAAGAATTTAGATAAATAAAACAATTGAAAAATCTAACTATTATGCAAGGTAAAAATTTTAACAACTAACTTACAGCATCTTATTTTAAATTTAATATTTATTTTATAAATTAAAATATTGATTTTAATATTTAGTAACATGTTTTGGATAACTAAAAATTACAAGAATTTTTAATTTATACTACATTTTGAATTGTATTTATACTGATTTCGTGAAAAATCTCTCCATTCGATGCGTATAAAATATTTATATCGTCAAAATATATTGCATTAATATTTCTTACAATGCCTGGTCTGAGTTTTAAAGTTATTAAGATAATTAAAGTTTTATTTTTTAATGATACTTGTAGATTAAAATATCACATTCAATAATATACGGTTTAGTCTGCTATTCTATACAAAAGCAATTATCATCAATTCTATTTAAATTCAACAATTATTAATGTAAAAAAATGTATTTGATAATGACACATAAATGATTCTTTTCTATTATTTATCATACCTTATGGTGGTTCTGTTTCATAACCAAACAAAGTTTTTATTAAAAGTTTTAATTTTTATACTCGGCTAATACAAAACATTAAGATAATGCATAGTTGTTTGTATTATAAATATATATACAGCACGCTTTATTATACTATGTGTAAATTGTTTTACGTAATTTTCGTTCTTTATAATGATATATTATTATACTTTGTTGAACATTTTTTTTTTTATATATATATCAAACACTCGACCAATTCATATGGTAATTGATGTGAATCGTAAACAAATATAGGCACACAAAGTGAATCCCATTCGATGTAACATTTGTGAAATGGCTGACAAGGAACACCACTAAATCATAATAATAATAATATCGTCGGACTGACTTCATACATATTTTATTAAAAGGAATAATATAGAAGAAAGAAAAATGCTATTTAAAATGTTTCAATTTCCAATTCCTCGACATCTCTATAGGCCGCATTGTGTGATACATCTCCAGCGTTTACACGCACTATAATATTATAAAGAGTGACTCAAACCTGGTTGAAAAAAAAAAAATAATAAATAATAAAAAGTCATAGGTACCTATAATATTGCCAGGGACGGAGTATCAACATCAATCTATATAATGCCTACGCATGTGCGGACCGATACGAGTGGTCGTGACACGGTGTACACCCTAACGTTTCGTTTCGGTGAGTGGGGATTATTATTATTATTATTATTGCTGACTTGTTGTGTATATCATATTATAAAATAATATGGTGAATAGACGGCGGGCGGATTTCTAATAGCCGTCAAAACAATCTGAATAGGCGCAGAGAACGATAGGAAAAAAATTGTGGATGTGCGCCCGACATCACCCATATAACAACGAGTCATATTATTATTATTAATCGACACGTCCTTGACAAAGGTACACCTCACTTGTAACTACCTATCTACCTCCCTACTCTCCCAAAGACACTATAGCACAACACGTCTTAAACATACCGGAGACTTTAAGATATTATTAAAATATTAAATTACACGACAACTTCGAAACCTAAGACTAAAAACACACGTCATACGGGCTACGGGGTTGTTTTATATATACACATTTACAGACTACAGTTTATTATAATGCATCTGTTCGTCAGTGGTTCACGTCTATTATATAGGTGTTAGGCTTTAACGATAAGATTGATGTTCCAGTACAATACAACTAGGTATTTGTATTTTATATATTATATTGCATCACATCCGATATTGGTTTTTCACAAGAATGGGTTTGTATCGCCACTGTTCACTCCTTAAGTAACTCAAAATCGATCGAGAACTTGAAAACGTGGAATTTAACTACGTATATTATTTAAAAGTTAAAGAAATTATGATTTTAAAAAACAATATTAATGAAAATACAGTGGAACCTCGACAAGTCAAAACCCTTGATAAGTTAAAACAAATGCCATTCCCTTGTGAAAACCTCAATAATTACTCGAAATAAAGCTATAGATAACTCGAGTTTCGAATATACACTGATAATGACGGATACATTTAATAATCATTTGTATCTGCTAGTGAGTTCCGATACTAAACCTAATCGCGTTTATTATATTATTTTTATTCGGTTTATATTCACTACCTACATTGTCAGTTGCGATCGATCGGTTACACGTGTACGGTTGTATCGAATGTAAAAATTATTAATTATTTAATAACATTTTTTATCATTATTTTTTAAGTAATAATTTTAAAATACAAAAAATAATAATACACAGTGTAACTATGTGTATAAACTTTATCTATATAATAATTAAAAACTATAATATACGTAGTACGTACATATATTTTAAAAACTCTTCAAGTTGAAATTTTTTCTAAAATCTTGATAACTGAAAAACCTCAGTAAGTTGATAACTTCGGTGAGTCAAAATAATTACATTTTTTTTCTGAATTTTGAGTTATTTGAGGTTCCATTATATTATGTGTAGTAAGCATGCTTAATGAATCAACCGTATATATTTATCATTACGTAATGTGTTATTATATTCTTATATAATATTACACCTTCTTTTCTACCGATATTATGACGAAACACAACATTAATTAATCTATCTCAGTTTATAAGCTATTGTATACGTTTTATTATAACTACGATATAATAGGTGTTCAGGGGAACAAAACGATCAAATGATTTAATGTAATACACACACAAAAAGTTTTAGTTAAGTTTTCTATTACTGCAGCGGCTAAAACTGTATAAATATAACGAACTTATTCAATACCAAGATATGCTGGTTATAGGTATAATATTATCATAATGCACACACAAACACACACGCACACATATTATATTACATTATAATAATATATTAGTTTGTTAATAGTTTTTGAGCTAACACTTGCATAGTAGTTAATCAAATTAAGATTTTAGTCGGTTCATAATAAATTAGAAACTTAAAACAATACAAAACGCGCGCACGTAACTTATGTTATAATAAATAAATTGAATAAGGAAAAACTAATTATTTTTTTATTTATTATAATTTACAAATATATTATAAGTGTAACTGTACGATCAGAGATAATTAAGTTTTTGGATTAATTTTTCTTTGAAAATAAAATAAAGTGCAGTTACACTGCACTGGTATTCTGATGGGTTGTATTAACGAGTAGCGACAACATAAGCGAATACTTTATAACATTAAAACAATTATGAGTTGAATTTGATTTACACAAAAATGGTTTAATTTAGTAAAAATATAATTCACATGATCACATGCCTGTGCTATTGTTTATTTTTCTTAATAAAACAAGAAAATTCGATAAATTAAATTTTTTGTCTTAAACTAATAAATTAACTATATAAAAAAAAGTTATAAAATATATATATGTGTTTAGTAAAATCAATGCATTCTAGCTTTTAAAATTAGTAATTATAGAATATAATATAATAGATTCTTATTCTTGGTATTATGTTGTACAGAATTTAGACTTTCATCAATCTGGAATTTACTTATAAATTATACAAAGCTAATTTTCGTATACATCGGTGTTGGTTAATCACGAACGTAACAGATTTTAATATAATTTTATAATATGAAATTATTAGTTTCGTATTATATTTGAATTAAGGTACTATAAACATTAAACTGTATACAATATGGTACGAATACCTATATTAGGACATTTTAATATATTGCTTTGAATAATAATTTATGAAAAAAAACATAACTTTTTACATATATTTAAATTTTAATACATAAATACCTAGTTATATATTTATATTTTAAATACATTTTTATTTTATGCGTACACGTTTCTGTTTTTTTTTATGTGAGCAAGTTTTCATGTATGTGGGTCACCATACAAGCATGCAACCACAAGTGTTGAGATGTTTTGTTCTTTTCCTTGAAAATCTATTATTATTGCGAACTTGGCGTATTGGAGTCAATGAATGTTTAGTTCTATTCTTGAATTTATATATTTAAAAATCCAAATCACCATAGTTTATATAGTATTGGGAATGGTCTATAATAGACTAAAGTTGTTAAAAACTTTTCCACTTTTATTACGGTACTGGGGTCAACAATGTTCGTCATTTGTTATAGGTCGTTTTACTTTTATAATCCGTTTAGGATATTTTTGGGACCAAAAGTGACTTTGAATGTCTTCCGGCCAATAGATTTTAAACGGAATGTCGAGTCGTTTTCAAGACACACATATATACGAAAATAAAATGTAAGGTAATAAGTACAGATGTTGGTAGTCATAATAAAAATATCGAATAAATTTGAAAATGATATAAAAAAAAAAACCATTTCTTATCGAACAATATTGTATATTTGATATTTGTTTTGACTATTATGTGATCTGAATAAAATTGTTATTATATTATTTTTATTATCATATTATCAGCTAAAGAGGCACCTAGTACGAAAGATTATAAGGAATGTTATTTTATATTAGAATGCATTATTTCTACGAAAAGAAAATAAAGTCAACTGCTCTACTATAATTAATTAGTTTTGTACTTTATATGTTTCGTAAATCAGATGATTATATTATAGTATTTAAACATTAAAATTAAAATTTGAGACGATGTTTTTATAATTTAATTGAAAAATTATAGATTTCTTTGGACTTGAATATTTTCAATAGTTACACAAATATTGCCCATTTTTTCCTCTCAAAATTAAAACATTTTTATGTCATAAAAATTTAATGACACAAAAAACATTTATAATACATAAAATGACTCATCGTCGTAAAACCAATACATTAATGATCCACTTAGAATCTAAGCTAATAGAATCCATGTAATTGCATGCTTTTTAAAGTAAAGTATGATCTTTAAAACTATAGAAGCATATTCTAAAAAAGACTGTTGTTACACTAAAAACTTATTATTTTTAACTCTTGAAGTGTTTTTTCAGAAAAAAAATATATATAAAGCTTTACCACTCTAACTGTTTTGTAAAGTTAAAATGCATAATATTGTATAATGTGCTATAAAACATTTAGATTTCATTAAATAGATACACGTTTAATTTCATGAAATAAAATATACAACGACGTCTTAAAATACACCTCGATAACGACTAAAAACTACACAATTATATTTCATATTCATATAATTTTTAAATATATACAATTATTTGAAATGTATAATAGTATTACTAAAAAAAAAATTTATCTTTCAATATTAAACCTGCAAATTAAAACAATTGTAATAATATATCGTATCAATCTATAATAGTATATTACTTTTGTGTGATGTCGTTTTTTCTATTACGGGGTTTGAGTTGACAGCAAATCAATTATTTGGACTGTGGACACTGGACACCCTCTACGGCACTATTATACCGCATTATTTACCCGATCTGATGCTAATGATACCTCTAATGCACGTTAACGTGGTCACCGGTCACGCAGCTATTATATTGTTAGTTCGCTACGTTATCCACGTCTGCATTTGTATATTAATTCACACCATATAATAAACATACTTAAATGAATAGGTTAGTTTGCAGTTGGCATCAAAAACGGCATGAAATTACCATAAGCCATCGTATGATGATAATACATACTGCACACACATACAAAATAATTTCAAGCAAACAACAAGTCAAAATGTTCTGTTCCAACATCATAGTGAAATTATCTAAATAACTACGATATAGAAACATATATGGTATAGGCATCAAATATATAATATTATAACATAATGTTTACAATATTTCATTCACCTATTTACTCCGTATGATCATTAGCCATTCACAACATACCAATCTATTTTATCAAATACCTACCTATACACTGAATAAATGATTTGATTTTTTAAAAAGTAACTATATTTTATATAAATCAATAACAAAGTTTTCTATTGAAGTTATAACTTGTGAGTACAACTGTAAATGACTTAAAAACTATCAAGTTTTGTTTAAACGTATTAAATATGAACAAACTTGAAACAAGAAAAAACCGTTATGTATCTATTATAATATCCACTGCAATAGCTAAAACAACATTTCCCATGAATTACTTTGTTGACTTTGAATTACTTCGAAAGTAATATTGAGATTTATTTTACATTAATAAAATAAAATTATAAAATATCTACGTGCATGACGCTTTTATTCTTTATGAACAACAAAAAAAAGTAAAGAATATGCATTGACAGGTTTTGACTTGTAAATATTATGATAATATGATCCCAATCTGAAAGTTTCTTCTTTTGTTTAGTTTTAATGATAACATATTCTATATTATACTTTCTAGAAAGTTGCTAAAACATAAATATTTATATTACCGTTATTAATAGTATGACATTTTCGTTAATTCGATTTACTACAAATCATTGTTATTATTTAAATAAAATATCATCTACCTATATGCATTAGGAACTAATAAAATATTGTCATATATATATATATTATATAATACTTTTATAGACTTAATAATTATATAATATATGATATATTTCTGTGAAATTGAAAATGGAATAAATATTTAACTTATATTCTAAGAAAAACTAATAATATACAATATTATGTCTTAAACTCCTAAGTCCAGTAATTCAACAAAAGTTATTAAGATATTTTCATTATATTTAATGTACTATATTAAAAGATTATAATTATGTTTAATTTTGTATTCAAATGTCGGGTTTTAGAAAATATAATTGGAAAAAATAATTAATCTACAAAAATCAGTACTAAAATTGTTAAAAAATTATAAATGTTCACGTTATACTTGAATAAATGATTAATAATCGTTGATAATTGTTTCTAGTTTTAGTGGGTTAAAAAAAAATAAATAAACATAATATATTCATCATTTTAGTTATATTTTTATATCATTATATCATTTTTCGATACTTTTTACCTATCGTTTTACTTATTATATTTAAGAAAACTACTTTGAAAATCGAAAAACGTTCAAAACACTAGCAATAAATGCAATTTTCAATTTAAAAAGTCGTTACCTACATGAAACTTTCAGAGCACTCAGTCCAAAAAAATTGTTCACATACATAACTTACTAAAAAAAATCCATATCTTTGTAAACCCAATATAATATCTAAAAATATTAAGCGAATAATATCCTTCATAAGCATAATAATTTTTCAACTAAAAGGCAATTTTAAAATACTTGATATTTTTTTTTATTATCATTAAAGTTCACTATTGACTAAATAAAAAAGAAATATAATACATAAAATATAATGTTTACATAAACCAGCATCACGTTCGTAGAAACGATGTATAATTTATATGCTAAAACATTAAATTGTTTTGTTATAAATCGCATTACTATATTGAGACAGTGCAGCCTGGCTGCTGCATACCTACTGTTGTAAGCAAAAGCATCTAATCGAATATTCATTTTTATTTGGTTTATTTGAATAGACAACATAAAACAGAAAACAATACACGTAAGTCCGTGTAAAATACAAACGAACGTTTTCATCTGAGGCGTATAAGATGAAAAAAGAAAATAAAATATTTTAAGTTTGCGATAAAATAACATAAATATTCACAATAATTATCGATTTTTATTATTAAAAAATTATCACGATAAATCTTAAAAGTTGCTAATTAATAAAAATGTGTATGATTTGTTCTATAACGATGCTATCGATGTTCATCAACTTCTAAAGTTATAATACACGTGTAACTATTGACATGGCCTTGACGACTTGCAATACTAAAAAATTAAAAATACGTAATCTGCGACAAAGACAAGCCCTAACATATTTAGTTTACGTGACCGATAGGAATTATTTTTTTTATGTTAAATATTGGTTATTTGGTATTTTTATAGATTACATTTTGGTAAAAAAAACACGTCTATACAGACTTGTCATTTCTCCTTCTTATGTAATATTTCTAATATTCATATCTAAATGAGCGATCTTCGGTGAAAATAATTGCACACAGATAGGTTACCCACACGCCCGACGTAACTGCGATATGACAATGCGTTATATCTGTCTGTCTACCGTTTCATGCAGTACGTACGACTGGACGTTCTGTTGTCAATATATTTTATCCGCCAACTCGTCAATTTTTATTTTTATTTAATACTTTTAGTTTTTAGTTTTTAATCATTTTTGATGATCATAGTGACAATGTCGACAAATGTACATTTCAAATTGGTATCTGTATTAAGTATTTTCATTTTAAGCGAGTTGAATTTAACTTTTGCGAAACCGGTTGATCGTAAGTAGCCTATACATGATTTAATATGATATAACAGGATCTTGTTGAAAATGCTTCAACTGTCAATTTAAACATACTAAAAAGTCACGTAGATTTAGCCAAATTCAAGATTATTTCACAAACTATGCTATTTTCTCGTTTGGGGCGTAGCAAACCTATCTTATTTACATGCACAACAAATATTTAAACATACCCACCTCCTATTTAAAAATTTAAAATACGGTTTTTAATAGAAGGAACATGATAAATATCATTTGACAAATTTATAATTCAAAAAACAAAAACAATTAATTATTAAATTGAATATTTTCTCATATTGATATACTGCATTCATAAATATTATTTTTATATAATTGCCTATTGTATATAATTGTCAAGACTTAATTGAAAATCAATCCTACTCATTTATGTAGGTATATGATTTTAAAATGAATTTTAAAAAGTTATAACATTTATATTTATACAAATGACAAGAATATGCAGTCGAATAATAACAATTTTTTTTTTTTTTTATTAATTAGCATGTATTAGTATTTTTTTGACATTAATATTATGTCACATATAATTTAAAAATATATTAAACATAATATTCGAATATTTTAATTATATTAAAAAAAAAAAAAATGTAATAACCAAGGGTTCTTTTCAATATATACATTATACGTAATTTATATGTTGTTTGTAAAATTAATTATAGGTATTCCTATTTTATCACTATAAGATTGTTTATATTTGTTTACTTTTGTCAAAGGGCTAAGCCCGTATAATAAAATAAAATAAATAAATAAACAATGTCAAAAACTGGTTTTTTTATGATAACGTTTTACTAATGATTACATTAAAAGAGTGAATTTCAAAATTCAACATTTTTTAAATTTAGTTTTGATGAAAGTTAACTGTAAAATAATAAAAATGAATCTTTTTTTTTTTTAAGCATTTTAAGTATAATGTTTTAGTAATAGTTTGGAAATTTAAATATAATTTTGATATTAGTATTATTTGGAAACTATAAATATGAATCTATGTTGCTAAAAGCTTTATATTTAATATCAAAAGAGTATCAATTATAGATGGCCACAATTTATGATAAAGTGACTTTAGAAAAGTAATGCCATGAAACTGTCTATGTACATGACTGATTACATACTCTTATTTTATGTCCAGAATATACAGTAACGTTGTTTTTGAAGATTAAACGCTCAAAAATAAAGCTATTAATCATAAAAAATAAAAAGTTTCTTAACACAATTATATATAAACATAGATGACAAAAGTTCAATTATATATTGAATTAAATAAAAAAATAAATAAAATAAGATAAGATTAAAATTTTCTTAAAAAATATCCACTAACTTCAATCAATAAATTAAATAAATATTATTATTAAAAAAAAAAAATGTTCATTTTGTATTAAAATAACTAATCAGTAATATCAACCACTTGAATAGTAATTTAAATTAATAAGTATTGATAGCATGATGTAAGATAGTATTTATATAATGTTACTCTTTTATGGATAATTGATTATAGTAAACACTAGTTTTAAATAGAGATAGTATTAGAATACTATACTCCAGTAGTCACCGAAGAATGAAAAAAAATTATAATTTCTAGTTACCTTAATGATAAATATAAATTGAAAAACAAATACAAATCGAAAATGTGCCCGATAATTGTTTCACTAAATAATAGTATTTATTATGAATACATTAATTCACAAGTGCTGTTGGCTATTAATAGTCTTTAGACGTGAGACTTTTGTTTAACTTGAATTATTATTTTTTACTTTATGATAACAGAAAGAATTGTTTTTAATCATAAACACAATCTTTTATTTTCTTATAAGTCTAGTATAGATCAATAAAAATAAATCTTAGCAATTTCTGAGTAAGCCAAATCAATTCAAAGTAAGTTTGAAGTTTTTAAATATTTATAATAAAATGTATACATATATGTAACTAACACAAATTCATTATTTGTATTTGATTTTTGGTATATAACTATAATTCCTTTACATAAATCCTTTTAGTCAAAATTATGTACAATTTATAAATGGGTTTTACCGATATTCAATTAAATATTATGAAATGTATAAATTAATCAACAAAATGTTGTGTGCCATTTTAACTTTTATATATATATATAAAATATTAATATCATTTTAATATTTTAAAATTATGTTTAAAAATGTAGAAGACGATAACAATGATTCATCGACTTCACCATTTTCACAAACAACTAAGGAAGCCACCAGCATATCCACAGAATATACAGAAACTCCATATTTTTCACCAGGCACAGTATTAAATCCAAGCACGCCACAGATCAATTTAGAAGATATTTTATCATTACCAGTAACTGCAATACCTTCAAACACATCTCCAAGCACTGTTGAAGTTCCGTCTTCGTCATCTGCACCTACGGAATATCCAAGCACTGTTCAAGTCCCATCTTCGTCATCCGCGTCTACCGAAAGTCCAAACACTGTTGAAATTCCGTCTTCGTCGTCTGCTTCTACGGAAAGTTCAAGCACTGTTGAAGTTCCGTCTTCGTCATCCGCATCTACCGAAAGTTCAAGCACTGTTGAAGTTCCGTCATCATCTGCGTCTACAGAAAGTTCAAGCACATCTCCAAGTAATGTTGAAGTTCCGTCTTCGTCGACTGCGTCTACGGAAAGTTCAAGCACTGTTCAAGTTCCGTCTTCGTCATCTGCGCCTACGGAATATCCAAGCACTGTTCAAGTCCCATCTTCGTCATCCGCGTCTACCGAAAGTCCAAGCACTGTTGAAGTTCCGACTTCGTCGTCCGCATCTACCGAAAGTTCAAGCACTGTTGAAGTTCCGTCTTCGTCATCCGCATCTACCGAAAGTCCAAGCACTGTTGAAGTTCCGTCTTCGTCATCCACATCTACCGAAAGTCCAAGCACTGTTGAAGTTCCGTCTTCGTCATCTGCGCCTACGGAATATCCAAGCACTGTTCAAGTCCCATCTTCGTCATCCGCGTCTACCGAAAGTCCAAGCACTGATCAAGTTCTGACCTCGTCATCTGTGTATACGGAAAATCCAAGTACATCTCCAAGCACTGTTCAAGTTCCGTCTTCGTCATCTGCGTCGACAGAAAATCTAAGCACATCCTCAAGCTCTGTTCAAGTTCCGACTTCCTCGTCTGTGCCTACGGAAAATCCAAGTACTTCTTCAAGCGTTAGAGTATACTCGTCTTCGCTGTCTACTATTACACCAAGTGAATCACCTAATCGTATAAGATTTATTTCAGTACCGTCAACAACTACAGAAGTACCAAAAATTCCATCTGAAGTATCTATGTGTCTTCAGATAGCACCCTTTTTATATCGCTGTGAAACTGCAAATGCAATATATGTAATAAAGTTAATACACAATATGTTTCATAAAATATTCTAAAATGCTACTAAATGCTATAGTCTTATAAAATAGTATTGTTATCCTCGAATACTTTAAATTAATTTTAATGACTTTCATAAATATATGCTTCATAGTACTATTAGAATTCTGTTTTAATAGATTTTTTATTTCATACGTATATAAAATTTAGATTCTAAACCCTTAATTTACTAGTACATGTAGATTTTATAATACTAATATATTATGAATCGTAAATTATTCTAAATATTATTGTAAAATATGTCATTGCTATTAGTTCTGGAGGCTAGTTGATTTATAAACACATTCCGCTCTTAAACATCTAGACGGTTTAATGGCGATAAACAATATAATAAAAATGTCTTCTTCGAACTTTTTGTCATGTATAATAATGCGAAATACACATAATGAATGGGTCATATTTCCTGTCTAGAGGAGTTGAGTGGCTGTGTGTAAGCGTAAATATAAACTATCTAGCAGTTTTTGGCATACTTCTCTAAATGAATAAGCAAAAGCTTAATTTTAAATAATATTATTCATTTATAGAATTAATATAAGTAATAAAATGTCAATAAATTCATTTGAAAAATATAAAACATAATGTACATCTAATCTTAAATGTCGCCTTAATAACCGTTAGAAATTTAAAATTGTGTTTATTTAGTGTTTTTTAAAATTATGTTACACATTAATATAAATTAAAACTAAAAATATGATTAGTAATGACTAATGAGTAGGTTTACCTATTAATAATTAATAAACAAGTATTAATTATAATTAAATATTTATTATTCATCTAATAATACTAGGTACTTTAAACAGTACCTACAATTATTATAATTTAACTAATATACCGTCACACTGATATTATTTAATTACTACAGATCACAACAAAAATAAATTAATATTAATAAATAGTATATCAATACATATTTTATGAAGTTGAAGATTATAAAAATAAGGATGTACAATGTACATGTAAAATATTGTCTAGTTAGTACAAAATTATAATATTTCTTCAGGAAAATTAAAATTAACAAATTTTTATTATTTAATTTAATTATATATTTATCTTATAGTGATTTCTGTTAATTTTTTTGTATAGAGACACTTTTTCTAGTAGTAGGTAATAATGATATTCTGATTATCAACTTTGAGGTAGATTTCAGGTAGAAAATTGGATTTAGTTTATACTAAAGTAGGATATATATAAATATACCATTAAAGTGTTCAAAAACATTTATTCATAAAATATTTATTATATTTCTTGTACAACTGAGTTATGAAAAATTGAATAAGCCTTAACCAACATTTTATTTAAATTTCAATAATTAAACTTATTATTAGTTTTTATTTATCAAAATAAATATAAATAGATACCAACTTAAAAAACATAATATTTATTGTTAATTTTTCATAATTTTTTTTGTAAATTTAAACATATGGGCGTGATAATTAACCAAATTGTATTATAAACGTTCATGTTTTTGTTATATAAAATTGTAGTAACATTTTATGATTACATTACATTTATCATTATTATTATTATAATTAAATATTAATAATTAAAGAAATTCGATGTTTTTGAAAAAATTTTAATCAATCTATTATAATACAACTGTAAAAAAAACTACTTTAATAACAATATCAAGAAATGTACTTAGTGATGAAGGCTAATTGACAGTCTCAGCTTAGAATTTTTTTTCGAATACCATATTGATAAATTGATAAACTATCATTGAATTCAAATATAACACATCCGTTATAGTAATCCAGTTGACACCTATTATACAGCTGAGTGGCACACACTTTCCCACATTTCTAATTACGAATTTATATATAATAGCCATAGTATATAGAATAAATATTTTACATTTTTGTATTCTATTTTATAAAAATTAACATAATATTTAAGGCATTAATTGTATTAAAAAAAAAAAATGATCAATACTGATTTAATGATATAGTAAACCCGCCTCTAACGGACACTTGCCAACAACGGACGTTTTTTGGAGAACAGGGACATTTTCACTACTTTTCAATTTGAAAACCTCCAAATAGCGGACATTATTTTAATCTTTGAAAATAATGAAAAAATGACTATACCAAAACGTATTTACATTTGTATGTATTCTCGTAACAATATAATTATAGTATTATACTATAACAAACTCGTTATGGGATGATAAGATTACGACAAATTCGGTTATCGGTAAAACAGTTATGAGTGTTATGACAAACATATATCAGTAATAGTTTTAGACGTTTCTTAAACTTTTTCTGGTGTAATGTTAAGAACATAAGTCATTTTATTTTATCCATAGAGGTAAAGAACAGTACTATTTTCACTTCTACTATAACATTGGTGAATGATATTACTAATGAGATTGCACAGAAACGGTGCAATTATAAACAGACAACACTCACCGATTTTTTCTCGAAAAGAATTTGTAAAAATATAATAATTTTCAATAAATATTATTATTATACATACATAATATATTATTTAATTGAACCTAAAAATGTGTTTTTCTTTTACAAATTTATGCTTTATGAATTTAAAAAATGTACTCCCTCTGAATAACGGATAAAATTTTGGTGACCAAGAGTGTCTGCTATTAAGAGGTTTACCTGTATCAAATAATTCTGAAACTAGCCAATAAAGATTTATTCATCCGCAAATAACACTCTTGGTCATTGTTTATTTCCGGTCGGAAATATAAACCAATAGTTTAGTTCATAAATCATTTTCCAACTGGCAAAACTTTTATGTGGTAATTGGTTTCTCCAATATACTCGCATTTATTAGTTATTACTTAATATGCTATGTGTTAAAGAAAAACTTAAATCATGATTTCATAATCATTTATATGTGTAAAATCTGTATTGGATTTTTTTCATCAATAAACTAATTCAATTTACGTATTTCATACATTTTAACTTTATTCAAAGCACGAAATCATTGCTTAATAGGTAAGTATATTTAGTAATAACTTCTTCATGTATTAAAATATATAATTTTTCCTATTTTTTTGCCCATTATGGATACACTGAATATTTAAAAAACACATTTTTTATTCTGATAAGTGTGAAACAAGACAAGAGTTTAATAACTAAGTCAAATTATATCGGTATCTTGTTGCACGACAGTTGTCTAACTCCAAGCCTGTATTAAACATATATTGGGCCTTGAAACACTTGTATATATTTTAATAATTACATGGTAATTCCGTGAAAAACATATCTATATTTAATTACATATTTCACAACTTCTATTTTTCATTGATTTACAAGCTGTAATAAATTGTTATCGAATGTAAATTTATTAGGAATTTATCATATTTAGTAATTTTATAAACTAACATTTATTTTTTATTTTTTTAAATATTTGTATTTATATATATTGTTGGAAATCCGGTCCCTTGCTCCCCCAGATTCGGGATTACATAAATCATCATCACTTCGTTTTTTAAACCGCCTGCAGTTATATAGCCATGAATTATCCTCAGGTCACGGCAACACGACAATAACTGTGTAGGTAATCATCTCTAATCATAGATGAAAGATTACTGAAATTCGCAACTAGTTCCATCATAAATTAATCCACCTTAACCTTTTTTAACATACAGTACTGATGCTTTTTCTGAAAATAGAACTGTTGCAGCCTTTCTTCATTTACATTACTGCTGTGTTGCAGATTATCATCGCAGTCGATGGTCCCGAATCATCCATCCGTTGTTATTTTTTTTAACAAGACATCACTCTGCATCTATATCAAATGATTTTCTACAAACGAGACTAGTGGCAAAAGTTTTCATTGCGGGTGCAATAATTTGTATTCTACACAGTTATCCGACTAGCAAATGATAATAATCCCAACGTATTCCGCAGACATAGGCCGACGAACGAAATGATTATCCGGGAGTTTCTCAGAAAATGATTTCGCTGGGATATTCGCTATGATGAAATCATATTTCGTCTATCTATTACTTAATAAATACAAATGGATGCTCTCGAGTGTTTTTTATACCCCGCATACTGAATATTTCTTAAAAGAACACAGTAAATGATATTTAAAGGCTCAAATCATACTTCCGTTGTGTTTTATTCACATTTTAGACGATTTTCGTGTATTTGAAATAACTTACATTCGTTTTAAATAATTTAAGTAAGTATATAAATTAAAAAAAAAAAAACATAACTTTTTTAGTTATTTAATAGTTCATAATGTAATCATAAAAAGGTATTTCTAAAAAACCTATATTAATGTCCTAATTTAACTAATAAGATATCCAACTCTCTGGGTAAAATCATTAAAATTAAAAAATGAAGCCACGGGCAATTAAAGTTTTCATAAATCTCTATACAACGATGTTGAATCGCACATTAAAATATTTAAACTATAATAAGAATAAATATTCATGAAGCTAGTGTGGTTGGATTAAAAATAAAAGTACATAAAGAAAAAAAAATTGTGACAAAAAATACTTCGTAATGATGACAATAACTAAATTAAAATGTTCCACCATCTGTATAACTGAAGTAGTATAGTTTATAAAAATTTATTTAATTATCTATTTATTAATATTTACCATAGCCTCAAAGAAGTCGAAAATACAACGCGAAATATTTCCAACCACATAAAATTAGGTGTTACCATCTATGCTGAGTACACGTGGGCTCCCGCTTCGATTATAATCGCGTTAATAAGTTATAACAATATACTAGTAATAATTATTAGACGCTAACGTGTTTTATTTAAAGCACCGTAAATATATAACTGTACCATGTACATAATATTACAAATAACTAAATATTACAATTTTGTTCGACTCGTGTTTATTTTATTTTATTTATTTGTACATTTTTATAATAATATAATATTGTCATATTAAATGAAAACACAACAAATAATAATACAATAAATGAGTAGTTTGTAAAAAAAATATTTTATTAAAGAACGTGACTTTGTCGTCTTTCATAAAGTCTATAGTTTTATGAATGTATTATGTAGAAAAACTCGAGTATCACTTAAAATAATTCACTTTGTTATTGTAGATATTGAGAAATTTCAAATAAATTCAAAAACTTTTTAAAAGAATAAAAATTTTCATCGTTATAATATTTGTAAAAATGTTTACTTAACGTACAGTGAAAATAAAAAAGAACTACACATAAAATAATAATATAATAATGATAAAAATAAATAAATAAATTATAACAACTATTATTATATATTATTTTTGATTATGCAATATACATTTTTAATTAACAAAATAAAAATAATCATATTTTGTTTATTGTTATAAACAGATTTCGCTGTATCAATATTTTAATTAAAAATCGTACATCTAAAAATCACGGTTCATTTTTTTAAGGCCTAGTTGAAAAAATAAAAATGTTTAGATATCATTTTTTTTTTTTAATATTTAAATACATTAATGTCTAAATATTTATAATTGATACCACTGTAATTTAAAATCTTTATTGTGATTTCGGATTAAAATGTACATGCATATTTTACCAGTGCAGTTATTATATTTTTTTTTATTAAAAACTGTAGGTTCATTTAAGTTCAACTATTTTATTACTCGTGTAATACAATTCTACAAAAAACAACAACAAAAGTATTTTTTAGGAACTATAGACAAACTGGAAAACATTCTTCAGGTCGAAAGAGAAAAAAAGTTTTTTAGATAAAAAAAATATATTAGTGTTTTAGAATAGAAAAACCATCAATCGAAACAGGAAAAAAATTTATGGACTAACTTGAATCGTCTTAAACAACAAATACGATTTAAATGAATTTGATATTTATCGGTTTTGTTTATGTCAGTGTGTATAAAATGTATACATATAGAACTCCGTTACGTCGTTGTCCGGAAAAAAGTCAACAAATAATCGCGGTCGCGTAGGTAACTTTTGATTATAGGTAATAGGGTCGGAACGACTGGGATGGCAATGTTCCTCGATAATAGGCTATCTGCACGGAAACAATACAAACCAAAAAGTACGCGTTTTGTAGATGTTAATATAACAACGATATATTTTACTCGTATGCACGAGCCCCGTGTAAAGGAGTTGGGAGTCGTGAATCAAGTCCGTGAACAATTGTTACGACAACACATCGTGTGCTGTTAGTTGTACTAGACATATTCATAAAAAATCACGCTGAACACTCGAAATTTTCTTACATAATGGTACTTACATATCACGAAGCAAACTTAGACGTGACGATGATTTGGCGGGCGCTTCGCGGCGTCCACGTGGTGGGCACGTTAACTTCTCCCGGTGACGGTCGGCCGCAGGAGCGGGACGCACACACGAATAAAATTACGAAAAAGCGTAAAAACGAAGAAACCGCGTCACGAGCGGTGTTTTATCGTCGCCGGCCGCGGTATCCTCGTATATGCCGTAATGTTATTATCGTATTATTATAAATATATAATATCGTTATCGCCGTACGTGCTCGTCGGGAAAACGCGCGGTACTGCGTGCGGTGTGCGTCGTCGGTGGCGCCGGTGTCGGATATGTGTGTCGCTCTGCCGGCCGGCCGGTCGGTCGTGTCCGCTCTCCGTCGCGGGGGGCGCAGTGTGTCGTGGTAGTTTAACGGGAAAGACGGCGGTGGAGGTGCGCGCGCGCCCGCGCGAAGGGGAAACTCGCACGCGCTCGGAGCCAACGCGGGTGCACACCCCGGTCCGCGATGGTCGGTCGGTCCCGACGACTGCGGCGCGGCGGGGTGGATGTCGTACACCACACGTCGACGACGTCTCTCCGCCGTCCGTAGAGAGTTTGAAAAACGCACCCTCCCCGACGACCTGCGTCCGCCCCAACCCCACCGCCGGCCCGACCGAGTGCGGTTTTCCCGGAACGGAGACGATCATACCACTACGCACACCCCTCTTAATCCTCAACCACCCTGTCACCGGTTTTCCCGGAAAATAGACAGGGGTGGCGGTCACCACGACGGATTACCCTTTTCCCGCGACAATAATAATATATATTATCGTCGAGTGAATATTATGGTGACCACGCGTACTGTAAATAACACACTATTATATAATTGTACGATATTTACAAGTAAATATATACATATACTCGTTTATTAACACCACGTGTTCAGCCGGTAATTATACATAATAGATAAGTTACTCTTAACCTAAATGGTAGAGGTTATTATTTACATACGTCCCACGCAAACCGTATACAATAACTTAAGCTCTATTGACAATGATAAGTGTTTCCACATTTCCCGCGAAATGTTTAATAACTAATAAGCAACCTTTCTTAGATATAATATCGTTTTTTTTTTCGATTACAATACCATACTAGATAACTACAAACGCATTTCGTTCACGATAATATTTTGGTTGAAACATGAGCGCTAATAAAATTTAAAAAAATATATATTAACAGAATAATCTGGTGAACCGAAAATATACATGGCAAAGTCCATATTATTTGAATTCCTATACCGTAATCATCCAGCATGTCTCGATAGAAAAAAAAACAATTGGATTGGGTAGATAAGTTAATTGGTAGATATTATACTTAATTGTATATTATATTTGAAAAAGTCTCAAAAGCAATTAATGAACACTTCCCCTTCACCCAAGCCGACTATTCATTGAATTTTATTTTATTTGGGTATGTATAACTAAGTATAATAAAAATCTTATTGTATTAATTGTTTTCGGATTGAAAAATATTTGCTTTCTCAATAATAATAAAATAAAATGTTTATGCCTTCGTAATATATAATAACTATGTATGTGTAATATTATTGTATGATAATTCTCGCCGTTAGCTGATCTAAAGAATACCTCAGAGACGCATGTTTGAAATTTAAGCATCCCACGGCTATTTCCCGATTCTAATATTGTTTTAAATTTTTGACAAACAATATATTTTTTCTGATTTTACACATATTATATCATAATCCAATAAGGCAGAAGGGATTAAAATCAACAAATTAAACACGTCTAATACTGTAGTATTACTGTACAACATGATCATTATTTTATATTTATTCACTAAATTTTCTATATTTTACTTTTTATATTATGGTATGGTAATTATATTAATACTATAATTATTGAATTATTATTTTTATACGAGCATTTAAGTGACTACGCTTGTTAATATTTCATGTACAATTATCATAACATTATAATTTTTAGGTTATCTAAGTATAATGATATTGACATGCTAGCAACTAAAACTTTTTTTTCGGGAAACTATAATGAATGACACGTTTTATTCATACAAACGTAAAAATTAAAATTTATTCTAAAACTTTTAAGTTTTATTTAAAACGGTTGACTCGCCACTTTCAAGGATTTTTGCAATTAGAAGTACCACCCTACAACTTGGTCAAACTTTTGTTAACATTTTTCTTTTTTGTTAAATTAAAAATGATCTAAACATTTAAAAACTACGGTTGATATCAACTAATACGAGAAACTACATTAAAATAATTTTATATGTGCTTATTTCACCATCAAATGAGATTCAATATTTAATTATTTTTACACGTAAACGTTATCAAACTCAATTATTAAACTTGAATAAATAATAAGGATCTAAGATATTCGAAGGTAAGTGTAAGATAAACTTATACTGCGTAGGTACTACCCATTATATTTTGATGTTATATTTGCTTTAATAATTATTTTAATATTTTATTCTATTTCTGTATAAGATAGTTTAAAAAAAAAAAAAACTTAAAAAGTATATTTCACACAAAATATTGACGGATACTTTTAAAATAAAACAGAATCGATTTTGATTTTTAAATTGTATAATACGATAAGATTTTTAATTCTAGTAAAACGAATAAAAAAATAAAATGTTAAATATTATTTAGACAAATTGCTACCTATATAAAATCAATCATAAAGAGTTAAAAAAATGTTAATTTATTATTTTTTTCTTTTGTTTTTAATAAAAATATTACAATATTAGTTTGAGTAATAGTTATATAGTAATAGTTATTTAAGTATTCTTTAAGTTGGAAATCATTAATTATTTGTAATATTGTCTAAAAAATCAGTAATTTATCAGTTTAATGTCTAACTCAATTATTATTATTATTCAAGTTATCATTAATTTAATACATTGTCTTGTTATTTATTTTAAACATTTAAGTTACTAGATATACAGTATTATTATTTTTTTTTTATAATCTTTATCATTTATTTATAAATAAATTTTAACCATTTTCATTTTGCTAGTATCTTAAATTAATCGAAAGACAAATGGTGCATATCTTGCAAATACATTTTCTTTTGTTATTTGATATCTATTAACTTTGAAATTATATTCACTTTATGCGTGGCATATTAAATTAAATTTATGACAATATTAATCATTCAATAAATTTTTATTTTTCTATAAATTTAATAATCACTAGAATATAGATTAAACCGAAAATTGTAATAATCAATGACGAATGATACAAAGTTGTATAATACCTAATTAAAAAGCCAAAAATGCAAAAATGCAAACATTTAAAAAAATATATTATTTGTATTTTTGTAGGTATCAACCTACTCGAAACTTTTAACGCATATCAATAAAATTATTTTAAACACACAGTACAATTTTAAAATACAATAGATTTAGCGAAAATTAATTCAACTTATTGTATTAATAACTTTAAAATAAATCACTTTATATCAGTATAAATATATCATGAAATATACTTAGTAATTTAGAGTGACAAAACTACGTCATATACATATTATAGGTATTATAAATCAATCAATATAATTAATTAATTATATTACACGTTGGTTCACTGACGAAAGTATTCAGCTCAATGCCTAACATTTCAGTGAAGTTTGGAACCAAGATCAAGGTGTCGTCTGTCTAGATAAATCAAGCTGATAGCTCGACTAACATGAGTGTATCATCTAATGATTTTGTTGTTCACTTAAAAGACATTATGGTTCGATGCTAAATATAGCAGATATGACATCTGAATCCGGGATTAAGCTGTCGTGTTCCTAAATACATCAAACCAAGTAAAAACGACTGCCTGAACTCAACGAGGCAACTATAATCATTTAGTTAGCTCGTTAGGAAAAACTTCGTACTTCAATGGCAAATATCACGTGAAAAACGTCTGGAGAGACGAGATTAGGGTTGTGGAAGTATGGTTGGTTTTGACCTAACCAAATACAAAGTGACATTCAATACTGATACCTTTGGTCACACTTCCCAATAATACAGAGATAGGGCGTAGAATCAATATCAAGACACTGTAATCTCGATGGTTTAAGCGATGTCACAATATCTGATCACTGTGGAAGCTATATTATGTGGGGATGTCCATTGACGAGCGATTAACCTATGAAGCTGAATTTTATAACACGATGATTTGAAGCGACGTCCGTAACGAGTAACCGTAAACACCGATCATTACAGAACCGGACTTAGACATTTGTCAGATGCATGTTTCGTTACAAATAGTCCAAGTGCTGTCTGTTGTATATCCGAAGTGTAAAGTTTATTATACACCTTCCGGCGACCATACAAATATACAATCAACAACAATAACATAAAAAGGATAACATTTTGATAATAATTTCAAATTATTGTTTAAGACAGTATATAGTTTAATATTATTTTATTTTGATATATATTTTATATAATATCTAAATAAAATATAGATTTATAAAATATAAATTGTATTGATAATTACAAATAGATGTTTATGTTGGTCATTTATTGATTTTTGTTTGATAAGGTATTAATACATTTTGATAAAACGCTATTGTACTTACCCAATTGTCAATATTGATTTAGATGTTCATGAAGTATAATTTTAGTATTTAAGAAACCATTTTTCTCAATAAAATATTATATAAATAGTCAATGTATGCTCTATATATTTTAAAATAAGGGGTTAGGTTTAAACAAAATCTAATACCTGAAATGTGTAGTTGTAAAAGAAAATAGAATTATATTAATTATTATACTGGACGTAAACGTAAAGGTCGATTTTGACAATATATACGTATATTATGCTACAATATATTTAAACTATGTAACTATTTAATTGCATATATTATAAAATATAACATATTTTGTACTTTCTTAATGTTTAAATATTAATATAAATAAACTCACAAAATGTAGACTATTAATAACATTGAGATTGATGAAAAATGAATCATTTTATCCAATTAGACTAATTTAATTTAAACTTTCTTTCATAATTTTTAATCTCTAATATGAACTATAATTTAAAATAATTTTTGTCTTGTTTTCTTTAATATAAAGTATAACATACGATAGTAAGCGTAAAAGGAATTATTATGAAAAAATCGAAACTAATCACATAACAAAATAATATCAAGTTTTCAGCATGGTAAAGTGAATAATCAAGTGTATAATATAATAGTGGCATATGTTTATATGTTAAGAATGATATGTCAAATTGATAAAAATTACAATATCCAAAATCTATGTTAAAATTTCAACTCCTATAAAGATAGACACAGAACATCCTTATAAAAATACAAACGATACGACGGTATACATTTTTTCTTCAATACTCGTGATTCAAAAAATTATTTTTCAAACATTTTAAACGTTAAAATAAAAAAGTGAAATTTGTAATCAGATTGATCAGAATTTGAAATTAAAAGTCTATATTTTATAAAACAAAATACCTTAGCTTATT
The DNA here is from genome assembly GCF_003676215.2 of Rhopalosiphum maidis. Taxonomy (NCBI): domain Eukaryota; kingdom Metazoa; phylum Arthropoda; class Insecta; order Hemiptera; family Aphididae; genus Rhopalosiphum; species Rhopalosiphum maidis. Next base: position 52,724,104 of record NC_040877.1, on the reverse strand, counting down.
ATTGTAATTTAAATTGAATTGATTTCAATCAAGTACTTATATTTCATCGGTTCAGAAATGTCCTAAAACATATGATGGTGTACATTTATTTTTATTCCAAAAAAACAAATATAAGATACTAACTAAGGTTTGCATTTTTTTTCTATGGACATAGTTTATATGGTATCTAAAAATGACCTATCTATATAGGTTCTTTTTAATGACAACAGTTACTTTAAAAAATTCTATTGTGTAATGTGTTGTTACACATTAACATTTAACAAAAATAAGTCAACAAAACAAATACAGGTTTAAGGAAAAAAATATAACGATGTCTAATTAAAAAAATAATATCAGACTACTTTTTGCTTTAGTAAGATACTTGCATCATAAGTAAAAACATATATTATTCTAAGAGTAGTTTTGCAGGAATATAAAAACATATTTAAGGCCACTTTGAATACTCTTGATTTAATCAGTATGTCATTTTTTATTAAACTTATCGTATAATAGAAAGGACGTATAATTAAATAACTTAATACAAATAATTCTATGCATTTCTCTTCGGAATGTATGTTATTTTATAATTTTACCACTTAAATACTTAATGATTGCCTCATGAATGTATAAGTATGCATTCATTATTTTAAGTTGACAACATTTCACATTTGTTCTAAGAAAATATAATATGCCTATTTCATAAAACACAACTTTAAAATTAAATACGATTCCAGTGAGTACAAACGATAAGTGGATATTATATCTATTTATATTAATATGAATACGTTTTATAATGTATAAAGTTGTTATTGTTGTATAAATTATAGGATTATTCATTAGGCATGTTTGCCCGAATTGTATTCATTTACTTATGTATTTAATACAATTGTGATTTTCAAAACTTTCATGTACACTCGAGGACCATATTTTCAAAATTTGATACAGTTTTTTATAACATTTGGGGAATGTTCAGTGGCGATAATAATTTATTTTTTTATACATAATAAATAAAAGAAAAATTGGAGTGATCGTAGTTAGTGAATGATCCATATACCTATATTAATATATCAATATATTAATGATATAAATGTTCTTATATATTTCCTATCGCACTCGATGCAAAATAAACTATCCTAAAAAAAACTATAAAATGTAAATGTTAGTTAAAGCAATTCTGACTAAAATCGATGATCGTGAATAATGTATTTAGACTCGTTACTCGTTTATAACATTTCTATTTATACGTTAAATTTTAAATATTATAATATTTATGCCGGATTTTATGAATTATCACTAAATATTTGATGAATCGACAGTGAGGAAATGGTCCTTAAACCATGATTTAGTGACCCATGATTGGTTCATTAAATTTTATTGAACCATTAGATTAATTAATTTTTTTATGCAATCGGCATTCATATTTAAACTATAATAAACTCGTTTTAACAAATGTGATAATAAAAGTAACCGACAAATGATTTTTAGGAACTTTCTTATCGACTAAAATTAGGAACTAGGTTAATGGAAACTTATTGGTATAAATAACGATAGTTTGAAAATAAAACACTGTATTTTAATACGTACATTTTTACATAATTTATAAAATACAATAAACGTACTTAAATGCATTTTCCGATTTGTTGAAACATTTTCACGTCCCGCGATATTATGCGATTTCTTCGATGTCATAAACTATGTTTTCTAAAAACTCGTTCGGTTTTGCCTTTTCATAAAAATTAAAACCGTTAAGTGTTTTAGAAGTGTCTGAGGAAAAAAAAATAAATAACAATAAATAAATAACTCCTATTGTGCGCAGTGCTGGGCTTATCTCTCCTCCTCACCGCTCGTTCGCCCTCTACTAGCACGAGCCCCCCCCCCCCAACACCGTCGAACACCCTTAATAAATTGTTTACGAGCTGGTGGCCATTGTAATAATTTTTTTCGCTGTCGTCTCGGGAGGTTTAATTATGTGGCGGACTCTATGTTTATATGCGCCGCCGTCCCGCCGCCACTGCCGCAACGAAACAGTTCGCCAGCGGCGGCTGCGATGAAGAGCACGCAGGGCGACGGTACAGATTACACGGGAATCGATCTCGACGGCATAAAACTGCGACAAGAAGGCACCGACCACAATTACAACCCTCCGTGTCGTGTCCAAGTAACCAGTGCAGGCGGCGAGGGGCTGATGCGCTGGAGTCAGGTTTTTCTATTGTAACTATTATATTATTATTTACACACGTCCTATTGTCTATATTATTATTATTATTACTATTTTTATTATGTCTACTATTACTATTATTATTATTATTATTATTATTATTATTATACATACGCCGTTGTTCGTATACCATTTCTCTGAAAACCTTGTTATTTTATTTTACTCGGTTTCGTACACAAACGTATAAAATCATTACATTATAACGTCTATAACACGTCTTGAGTTTTAATAATAATATTTTTTTATTTATCAATGATTAGTTAGTTTGCACGATCAGCACAAATCAGCCTGTATTAAATAACAACTATGCATATGACTATGTGTATACAATAGTTAATTGGATATATATTTGAGTAGACCTTACACCATATAAACAGATGTGGTGTGATATTATAATTAAAAATATTATTTAATCATAAAACCGGTTTTCAGTGAAGCCATTTTTTCACATAACAACCACGAAAATCGTGCAAATAAAATTACTTTAATAAATAAAATACTTTTGATACACAAATTTCTTTGTAAAATGTAAAATATGAGATTGAAACGATGGTAGATAAATAAAACAATATACGTCAAATAATTTTGCTTCATCTTGATATTTACTATTTATTTTAGTAAAACTAAATGTATCAGTAAAGAAAAATGAATAGAACCAAAACGAATTTTATGTTACGGCGACTAGTGTAGGCAATATTGACACATGTAGGTGCATTTTTTCAAGAGCTGTTGAAATTATTTTATTCGTAATTTTATTATAGTTGGCATTTTAGTAAATAATGCGATAGTTAAATTACAATTATTGTAACAAATCCATACAAACACTCAAGAAACATGATTTATTGAAATTCAACTATATTATAGTATTAATATGTAATTAAAGTATATTATTATATACTACTTGGAATTTTCTACAACATTTAAGATATTTTATTTAAATTACAAGTAAATTGAAATTTATTTATACAAAGTATAAAATAAATTTTAAGTGATCAGTTCATTAACTATGAAAACACTTAGGTACGTTTTATTTAACTTAATCTTTAAAACGTGTACGTTTTTTGTAAAACAATACAATTATAAGTACCTATATATTATATAATATAATAATATAAAAAATATTATAATACTGTTATTACATCCCAATAAATACCTCCTATTTGGGTTATAGTTTATAATATTATTAAAAGTCTAAGTAAGAAACACATTAAAAAGGAACCGGAAAAAAGATCATGCTTTATTTATTAATCTATTATTAAAGTTTTATTGTTCTAATGAAGTTTATCCAACACCATCTGCTTCTTTATTCAGTCGTTAACATTTCTGTCAACATTTTCAATGACAAGGTAAAGTATTGCTTCCGATTTTTATAAAGCAGATGTATTTTTGTGTACAAATATAAATTTATATTATATATGTAGAATAAATAAATATATATATATATATATATATTATATACATCATTTTAACATTGTGAATTCATTCAAGAGTCAAGTTATGCATATTTTATAAACAGAGAATTGACAGCTCTCTCAGGAAAATATTTTTACGAATCACTTCTACCCGATAAAAAATAAAGCGGTGTCACATCATACTACTTTTCAAATGCTTTGTGTGTACAATAGTGTACATGATGTTCGTATGAACACACGAATAAACAATATAAATCGTATAAAATCTAAACAAGTGATGGAAAAAATATTATTACTAAAATAAAATTATTATTAAAAAAATATATATACATACAAAAATATCGATAAAAATTAAAAATGTTTTATAAAATTGTGGATTAAGAGTCTAAAGATTTTAACTTTATTGTATTTAACATCATACTACATCCTCTTTTGTAAAACTGAATTTTGTTTCCCAAAAAACATAAATTTATTTCAGAACTAAAATATTCTAATTAAGCGAAAAATATATATTAATAATCTAAGGGAGAGATTATATAGATCAGATGATCTAGAACTTGTTAGTGTTTAACTGAAATTATTTCTTTGAAAAATCAACAAACCCAACTTACAAGAATTTATAAATGCATAAATAAGGTTTTTAAATTTAACAATCATTCATTGAAAAAAAGGTAAAAGTGTTTGAAATATATCTTGGTTTTGAGCCCACAAAATTATAAGCTGAACATTGTTCATATGAATGTGACATAGTTTTAACCAAGGTAGATCAATTTTAATTTATTATATGTACTCATACTATTTATTAAAATCCGTCTTTATAAACGTATAATGTGTCTATATATTATTATACGCGGTAAAATAAATATATCTAAGTTTAAAATCAGTTTTTTTTTATTTATTCAGAACTACAAGGCATGGCCGTTTAATAATTAAATCGAAATAACTACAACAGTCATAAATAAATCTGTAAATGTTGTAGACTATTTTATAGTTTAATAAAGTGAACATAATATTCTGTATTGTATAATATCCATTGAGTATCATAGAGTTGTTTCAAAAACATAAATCAAAAATAATATTTTATCTTTTAAACACTTTACTATTTCAGTTTTATTATGCTTTACTGTAACACAGTTTGAACACAATTTACAAACACAACATATGTATACATTATAGTGAGCTTAAAATAATTAAAGTAAGTACAGTTATCTACAATATAATGTATTTAACTATTAAAAATTAAATTAATTATTGATAATTTTAATATTATTTTAAAGTACCAATTTAAAAAAAAAAATTAAATATTTGGTCTTTGAATTTGAATATTAAATTTAATTTCACATAGCAATTGATTAACAAAATAGTGATTTTCCATACGTAACTACCTCCGAATAATTTGTATTAAATTGATAATACATATATATATTATAATATTTTGTACGTGTTTTGTTTTATATTATGACATAAATATAATATGTATTTGAAGCTAGTAAGTTTTATGACATTTTTTTCTAAAATCGTGCGTTTAGGCTAAATAATTTATTTTTTATCGTAAGCTTACCATGTATACCTACAAAATAATTTATCGATTTGTTAAAAAAGAAAAACAAATATCCTTCAAAGTTGGTACATATACTACAGGTAAGCACTGTTCAGATTCTTATTACCATAATATATTATACACCTGCTATACCACGTCAGCCGTTTACGATAAATTAACACGATGTGACGCGTCAAAATGTAATAGCTTAAAGTTTGCCGCCGAAATGCTTATAATTCCAAGCTATATGCAGGCGTGTGAACACGGACACGGTGTACATTACTTACCGCCAGATCAAACCGACTTTACTTTGATTTTTGAACTCGAGGAATATACAGCTTCGTTCAATTTATATTATTGCAGCTTAGTCGTAAACGAAGAAGAAAAGAGTATTTGATAAAATGTAAAAACATAAAATGAAAATAAAAGATATAACCATAATATTTCAGTTATTTCGAATAATAAATCATCCGTTCCTAGTATTGCCTCTTCCCCTAAACCCGGGCTTATCTATCCCCGCCGAAGGTTAGAAATGGTTTGGAAACGGACCTGTGCTGTAAAACACTAAATCGTTCGTCTCGCGAAATAATCGTGAACATTGTAAAACCACAGCGATTGTTTATTACTGTTATTGTTATTGTTATTACAGTATCATCTACGCGGCTCACGTCACCCGGCCTCCCCCCCTCCCCATTCTCCACTCCCCGCAAACAGACGGATCGGACAACCGGAGACACTGACGCGGAGCTGTCGGGCCATGTTAGTCGTGTTCGGTGTCTTGTCGGGATACCGTATCGCAGTGGTTGTATACTGCACGGGGCAGTTGTATACATTTTATATTGTACAGTCGTAGTCTCGTGTACGACGACAATGGCGTACCGGAAGACGGAAGTGAGACGCGAGTCCGAAAAGAAAATAATACTCATCACCGCCGATCGCGCGACGCGGCACATAAAAAGGCGAGCCGCGAAAGATATCGTCGTTCGCGCGGGGGACGACGACGTTGCGGTTTCCGCGCGGGCCCGGTCAGACGCGTCGTCGGCCGGTGCCGGTGGGTAGCGGTGGCGGTGGCGGGCTAGCGTCGGCGGAGAGGGTCGCTGCAATGGGCTTTCGTCGGACGTTTGGCACAGATACAAACGCAGAGGCGCCAGTTCGTCCTCAGAACGGTTAGTGGTTACACATTATATATGTATATACATTATATAGCTGCGCGCTAGATGATGCCGCCGTGCCATATACATATATATATATTCAAGTGTGTGTGTGTGTGTGCCCACGAATACTACACCGGGGTGGGCATAGGGTGTAGTTTCCATCTCGTCCAACACTCCGAAAGCGATCGGGGGGGGGGGGTGAGAAGGGGAGGGGAATAAAAGAGAGAGGGTGAGAGAAGAGACGACGAGAAACCTCCAGGCGGCACGCCCTCTCTACAGCAGTGTGCTATACGATGACTTACCCCTCTCCCATGTGCGACGGCAAACGAATGTACGATTTATATATAATATAAACTTATAAATATATATGTGTGTGTGTGTGTATTATATTGCATACCATATACGTACACACTGTTATTGTTACATGTATATTTTAATACCATTTTCTACGTTTGCCTCGACGTCTGTCCGAGTGGTTTTAGGTTGTGTGTCGTTTCGTTCACAAATCGCAATAATCTCTAAGGCTAACCTTCGCCCACCGCGTATTGTGGCGTGTACGAATATTATGTGGGCACTAAGGCGACCGACACGTATTATAATATGATCGAGACAATGCTGTCACTGATCCGTTTGCCGTGGCGCGCACCAACAGCCGTGCGAAACACAGCACTGTCCGATCGCGAAAAACCGTCACTCGAATGACAACGCGTATAGTGCAGTATACCTAAACTAGGTGTCACGAGACTTGCTATTTAGTATTTACTGTCGCCATACAGTGGCGTCGAACGTCCGAACCCTATGATCCAAGGTCAACAGTTTCAACTTGTCCGTCTAGTTGTGATTAGTAAATAATAGATGAAGATGTTGTATAATATATTATATGGGTCTATAAATCAAATTTAGGTGCTGGGTGTATACTTAAAAATGTGTACAGTTTCGCAACATGATTTCAAATTAACCTCAGCACTACTGTCGAATTATATAATAATATTATGAGCACGTGTCTTATATATTTATGTACGAGTACACAAATTATGTTTACTTATCAACATAAACACGATCTAGTCAAATTCGGTACTAGGTACTGGATGCATTTAAATTCGACCTAGGACGTATTAAAATCAACCTATTAGAGATCGATTCGATTGTTTAAATTTAATCACCCAGATAATTTATTATCTGTAAATCCCTATGGTTCTACGCCTCTACGGTGAAAATACATAGAAAGTTACAATTAAATACGTTGCATTTAATTATGTGTGTTAAAAATAAATGGACGTAATGAATAGTTTCTACTAAGGATTATTTAACCAGACATGGTGGAGATGTTAGGTTGATCGATAGGTGTGATATCAAATTAACATAATGTCGTAAATAAACATTAATTATAAAACAAGTAACGCGAGCGATAATTTTCTAGTGAAATAACAACAGTAGTAATCGTGTAGACGATGTGAGCAGAATTTGAAATGGTATTTAGTCGTAGGTGATATTCGTGAGCTGGTAAACTATACTATGTCTGAATCCTAGTCGGGATAATTTGAAAATGTGTATTCATGACATGAGATTTCTTGAACTATTATAATGATACGTCTATTATTATATAAAAAATTACATTATAATATAAACATATTTTTTCATTTCATTTTTGAAACAAATCAGACAAAACATTATCTTTTGTTGATTATTAAAAAAAAAGAGTAGAATATCTACTCTACTTCTACTATCTTTAACATGTTGTAGCGTTGTAATTTTATAATAAATTAATAAAAATAAAAGAGAAAATGTATAGACTCAATTGGCGCTGTATGTCAAACGAACTATCTCTAAACAAACTTCTCATTTACATAGCCTTTATCAAACAAATTTTTAAACTTGGATCTCAACATAGATCAAGAGAACATTTTGTACATTTTATTATGAAATCATTTTCACTACTAAATGAAAACAATCTAAAAATTAGTTTTGAAAAAATTTAAATGTTTAGTTCTAGCTCTAAAAATTTATTTATTAAGTAACCAAACACTTAAACACGCAAATATTAATGAAATCGTGCACTGTATATTATATTGCATTTGTATATTAACACTTCGTAGTTCCCTTGTTTTTAATGCTATAATGCTTAATATTTCAATAAAGACTAAATGGTTCATTTTAATAAAGACGATTATATAATTAAAAAAAGAATTTATAAATACTAACTTTTGATATTTTTTATGTAATATTCATTATAATTTAAAGTTCTTTAATTTTTTTTTTTTGTTTAGCTAGAAAATGTATTATTTTTTGTCATGTTTGTCAGAAATATTATTGCATATTATTCTAATTCTTGTAATAATTATACATACAAATCATACAATTTAATAAGCGATTTATAACAATTCTGAACAAGTATAATTTCGTATAAACAGTAATATTTATTTATATTGTAACACAAATTACGTTACAATTTATACAATGGGCATACTCTTTTATCTTTAATTATAATATAATTTCAGACTCGTATAATAACTTTTAATGTTTAAAAAACAAAATAATTTTAACTTTGTGATCTAATAATTACATGGCTTTAAATCTCTAAATCGCTTCAGTTATAATGACTATTACATCTTTTAAAGCGATAGCAGTACTCCTTGTTTTTCGAAAATGTTCTTGTCGTTTAGTTTGAACGTAAAGTTTAATATTTTTCTCGTTGTCAATGATAATATTAACGAATTTCGGTCAAATGTAATTACGACACGCACATTTTATGCTGCGGATAGTGTTAATAATCATACAAAAACTAAAACTTAAGAGCTTAAACATATATCAAGAAATGTAAATATTTTTATATATGGATACAAAGAGTTATAACTAAAAAACAAGCTTTCTAAAAATTAAATTTAAAACAAAAATTGTCCTTAATATTATAATACGTATAAAATATACATACATAAATATGTGTTATACGCGTAGCATGTACTTGAACTATGATATACAAAAAGTGAAGCATCACTGATATATTTTATAATCTCTTTACACACACGTAGAGTGTACATATATGTAGAAGTCCGTTGATACTTTAACTAAATTCATAATTTGTTTTTGATGAAAATAATTACTATGAAGGTAAAAACGAAAAGAACCGTTTTGTGTGTTGGTCCATTGAGTTTGTGGTATTATTTTAAAATTTAAACTCAGTATATTTTAAATGAGCCGTTTTATTATACTTTCTTTATAAGAATTGTTTTAATAACTCTAAAAGTAAAAAAAAAAAATTGAAAACATTGTGCCGTTAAAAATACAGTCTTGTTTTGTATGAACATTACTTTTAAATGGTATATTTTTCATCTAATACTAAAAGTGATACGCTTTCCTTAAAAGTAATAAAATTTAAGTTTTGTTAAATATAAGATAGGCGGCCACAAAATAATTTCTTAGAAAGTATTAATTTGTTACTGTTCTTGTGTTTTCTAGGAATTGTACAGATTCAGCTCTATTCAAATACATCTTTCAATCGTTTATACTAGTACCATATTATGAAATAAGTTGTTATTAAATTAAAATGTATACAATCGTAGAATATCTATTTTTGATTTTAAACTGGAGTTTATTATGTATGCATTTGACCTTTAAAGTTTATTAGAAAATCATTTTGCATCCAAATAGGTACTGTAATTATAACAAAAAAAAAAAAAAAAAAATGGAACTTGCATCAAATGAAATATCAAGTTAAAAATAATTTGGAAAACAATTCAAATCAAGAAATAATCATGAAAAGTTAAAACATAATAAACTGACTAAACACAAAAAAAATACTGTCACACATAATATGGATTTGATATTAATCGGAAAGCTGAATAGAAGAAACTCACTTTCCTAACATATTAATTCATACATAAAATCTGTTAAAATAGCATTAAATACTAATCTATCCAATATTTAAAAAAACAATAAGTATTAAACACATCTTAAAATGTTCCAAGTTAACTATTGACAACTCCAGAAAAATTTACCAAGCAAACCTAAAAACAATAGATATAGTTAATTACTATAAATTATTTTAAGTTAACAAAACTGTATTAGTTTTAGAATTCTAAAAATATACTTTATCATATTATTATAATTTATATTCATAACAATCTAAGTTGAAATGTTAAATATATCGTAACGAATACTAATTATAACTACTTACATAATAGTATTATGTGTGATTTGTACCTAGGTTGTATTTTATATTGACTCGAAATAACATATTAAGTACACGAACTCATGAATATTTTAAATGACTACAAAGTATAAGTATCGACATTATAAGACTACTTTATATTTATTACCTTTTCTGAGCACAAACTTGCATTTTATTGATGACATTTCTTAAACATTATATTAAAAAAATCTTCATAATATAACAATAATTTATTATTTTAATTTACAACACAAAGCACAAACTAATTGACACTGCTAAATAATATGAAGTTTGATAATAAGCGTTATGTATACTCTATAGAATTTATTCTTTATGGTCAATTGTATATTTTTTCTCAAAAAATGTATACATATTAAATGTGTTTTCATTTCGGACGAAGAAAATAAAAATGTAAACACTTTTCATAGTGCATAGCATTTTCGAGGTAGTGTATAAAATATATGTATATATGACTTTAAACTTCGTCACGTCAGTCACATCAAACGCCCCATGTAAAAAGGGAGGAATTTTCACTTGAAAACACAATAATGGGTCGTGGCGAAAGAATGAAATGGAAAGTTGAAGGGTAATAATAATAATAATAGTATTTTTTTTTCTTAAAAATATATATTATTATAAGCTAAAAAATACAAACACAAACCGCATGATACTGGTAAGCGTACATTTATTTAAATGAAAGCTATTTGTATAAAATTATATTCAACCGAAATGAAAATAGCATCGAACGTAAACAGGAGTTACCCGATCATCTTGCGCGTCCTGTACACTATCCAGACGGAATTTCATATTAAAATAATATATAATACTATGCAAACATTTAACGGTATGTGTAATAAACATCATTCCGTCCGATTTTCCCAAACACCATAGTTTTAATTCGCGTACCTACTCCCAAAGCTCTATTATGATATAAAACGACGGTGTTGTGTAATTCTCGACGTTGACATCGAGCGCAAACCTGCAAAATTATATCACTTACCTATATAGATCACAAAATGATCATTATTAAGAAGGTATGTCGTTATGGTTTGGCGGATCTTGGTGGTCCGTGTTGCCAGCCATTAAATTATAATAAGCTCGTCGAGATTAACGTTGGTCCGTCGCTTGACACTTCCCGGTCAGTAAAATAATATCGAATAACGATTTTGCGAAACGTAGGAGAACACATTAACAGCAGATAAGTGTTGTGTGTATATTACATTTTCGAGTTAAAATGTTGGAAGTTATTATCGACAAATTGCTTATAGTTTTAATGTACGTAAGAAGGTAATAAATTTTAAATAATAATCGAACAAAATAGTTTAATAACTTTAAAAATACTATCCACATCGTTTAAAAATATAAGCAATAATACGTATAGATAAAATATATAGATAGTTGAGATTCAAAATAATATTTGATTAGATAGTTCATTAAAACTGATAATTGACGAAATCACGAGAGCAAAAAAAAAATTAACATAATAATTCATGCAAATGAGGAATCAAAAATATTTGGATTGTATTTAGTTTAATTTAATTTATAATTTTTTTTATTCATATTTATGAGTTTTTATTGAATAAAATAGAACATGTTATTATTATACATATTTAAGTTTAGATTTCCAAATAGCTATTAACTATATATTATACTATTAGCAAAAAGTTAAACATAGTACAGTATAGTAAAAAGTAAAACCATTATTTACTTGAATTAATTTAACTTACTACTAATTAAATTGAGATAATAATGAAATGGTATCAAAATAATAACAAACATTAGTTAATATAAGTAGAGATAAATTTTAAATATACCCAAATATGATGTTGGCTTAGTGCCAGTTGTTATTGTTTGATTAAACGATTTTAGGATCATATAGTTGCGTACGTCATATTCAAGAATATTTTAGTCCATGAACTCACGAGCCCTGTTAATTAAACATTTACACTGCACCCGTCCAACGAGATAAACTGTCGAATAATATTATAATATGTATAATATAAATGGAGCGTAAACGTCTTAGGAGAACGGTACACATACATGTATTGTTTGAGTCTTACACACGCGATACACGTAATAAAAAATGTTATAAAAAAAAAAAAAACAATTTTTCTCAAATTTATATACCTAACTAATTTTTAAATAAAAAGCTCTATGCTTAGACAAAGCTTACATTCCGCTGTACAAATTCGATAATGCATACATTTTCTTTAATATTAACTTTAAATCGACTTGCAGCAAAAGCACTTTAAGCTATTTAAAAATCATTTTTTTTTTTTTTTTTAGTAAGTCCCTCATAATATATATATATCGATTTAAAAAACGTGGGGCGTAACAGAGACGACACATGCTGCCGTTTTGGTGTAGCGCTCTCTTAATAATAGTATAATGATAATGATAATTATAATATGTTTAGGCGTGTTAATAATAATACGTCTAGGGCGCGCACAATGCCGTTGACGACAGAGGCGCGGTTTTACGACGGAAGATCGGTCGGGAAAACGGTCGGGAAATCGGCGAGTTTCTCATTACTCATCGTTACACGTCGACCCGCGTCTTTATTATACGTACCCCTGATCGTTTATTATTGTGATCCACGCCGCCGCCGCCGGTTGGACTCATTATGTAATATTATATAATATTATTATTATGTGTCTACATCAGCGCCTTCCGCCACTATATACCTATCACTTTTCAAACACGCATAATGTATGATTGTACGTTATAAATGTATACACCTCATGGTAATAATATTATACACCTATATAATATGTAGGCGGTGTATGATAATATTTTAATATGATGTTTTATTGCGTAGATGTGCAGTACAAGTAAATGTGTGTGTGTGTGTGTGTGTGTAGTGCGTCGCTATACATTATGAGTAGTATGGGATATCATATTATTATCATTATATTATTGTTCACACCGTTCACCGTGTGTTGTTATTTACTGTGTAAACATCACAACCGTTAAGCCAACTTGCAGTGTTTGACGTTGATGCGCACCGCGTACAGTACAGCAGGCATTGTTTGGTGCGTATTGAAAAAAACAACAAACAAACAAAAACAAAAAGAACAGTAAAAAAAAAAAAAAAAAAAATGTTTCCACTGAAATAATGATTTTTCTTTCTGAAAATAAGAAGTCTTTAAAATACAACTACGCGACAAAAAAAGAACACTAGGTGCCTGTACATAATAATATATACCTACACATAAATAAAACTGAAATTAAATTTTCGAATGTCATGGCATCGCGGGATTACTAAGTACAACAAAAATCATATCCGTAATCGGAAAAATGAGTTCAAAGGATCATAATATAATAATATAATGTTCATAAGACTTTTTTCCTTTTTCAGGGAAGCTCTTGACACAAAATTGCTATTTTATGAAAAGTGCATAGATATTGAAAGGAGGAAACTATGTTCAATTTTGGTGTGGACCGAAATTTTTTTCGTTCTTATCAACCGATTTTGAGTCGGCCAATAAATGTATTGATTTTACAGTGAAGCGAGTTTTTTTTATATATTTAATATGTAACACGATTTATAGAAGAAAAAATACTTTGATTTTCAACTTAAATATTATATTGTTTGGTAAGGAAATAAATGCATAGTTAAAAACTTAAAACTTTTAGGAAATCAAAATTATAAATTCCCTCTTTTCCTGTAAGTTTAATAAATAGGTAAAAGAAAAACAGAATTTTTATCCAAAAATTATAATTTTTAATAAAATCGATTATTTCTTTTTTTGCACCTAATTCAAAAATGAATTACCGAAAATATTTTAAATATTAATTAATTTGCAAGGATCCAACTTAATAATAAAAATGAAAAACAGTCATATCTTATTATAACTTTAAAAAATATTGTTTTCTCACATGTTATAGTATTAATTAATTAACACAAATAATTTTAATTAATTTTAATTTTTTTTTTTTTTTATAAAATCAAACATAAAAATTAATTTTTCGTGTTTTTACGACAGAAAAATCATTAATGATTTTGTTTGTATCCAATTCCTTATTATTAGATAGTAATACAAAAATTCTATAGATAGATAGTTTTTTGTCTTATTATCGTCAGACACACAACAGCAATATTATACTTTATAATATACAAAATTACATTTCCAAAACATTTAGATTAAGTCTAAGCTTTTGTTTATTTATATCACATATTATATCACTTATTCACATTTTACGTCGTTCTGAAGACTGTAATGACTTAAAAGTTAACAATAATAATACATTAAATTACATAAATACACACTATTAAAATAATTAAATATTATATAAATAATGAATGTAATTTTTTTTCGGCAACAATTAAATCAACCTACCGTAATACTTACTAATAATAAAACAAATTACATTAATAGCAATATTATAAAATATGGGTAATTAATAATATAGACTGATAGGCCTATCTTTGCGCAAAACGATTTATCATTGAATTCAAATTAAACACATACATTACAGTGATTTACTCAATGACAAGGCAGATTCGGCACTTGCTGTATAGTGTTAGGTACCTACAGCAGAGCTATTACCTACTGTCGCACTTTTCTTATTTTGAAAATAATTTAGTATCTAATCATTAATCGTGTACTTTGATTTTATGTAGGTAATATAATTTGTATCTAACTTGTAGATGTATTAAGTAGATATTGGTGCTGTATATGATATGTACCATGTTCCCAAATTAAAAAAAAAATTTAAGCATCAAATTAATACTAATTTAAAGATGTCGACTATGGTATACCTAAGTACGTGTAATAATTGTTCGCAAGATGAATTTATTACAAAAATAATAGATTTTATTTTATTTACAAATACGTACATTGAATTTTGAACCAGTAACAATAAGTAATGAACAATGTTTATCGACAATAAATAGTATTCATAAGAGAGAAAATATTACAACGCGTATAACATTATATTACAAAATAAAACATATAAACGCAGCAATAAGATCGCATATAGTCATCGTTAAAATACGAAATTCGTCAGTAAATTTATGTAAAAATAAATATTTATAGCATTTGAACTCATCTATAACTTCTTTTATATCTATAGTAATGTTCTAGTAGGGCGAGCCATACACACCTAACAAAATTAATTGTGTGCACTACGTGGCGTATAACGTGTGTTCAATTGAAAAGATGTAATTCGCCGACGCCACTAATCTGATAAGCAATATCAACTTTCAGTTTAGTTCGATAAATATTAACAATTAACCTGCAATATTATCTTACGGCAATACGGTAGGATTACGGGTGCGGGTGCGGGCCGTTTCTACGCCATTGCGTATACTTCACGCGTGTCGTAGTCGCCGTCGGTATTTTCAATGGAAAACTACGGAATCGTGACCAGTGACGAACATCCACCGTATATTGTGTTGATATAATGTATTATTGAAAGCTATTATAATAACATCCGTTTCTCGCACTCGTCGCGATTCACCGTTCGGTTATAATATTATTACAATTCCGTCTTTGTTCAGCAATCAGCTCGTCGTTATAAAGTATTATTATGTGCAGGCATACAGCCTATTATCAGATAGCCGACGACGACGTCATATCGTAAGATTTATATTAACTGCTCGCCTACATTCGAATTTGTATACGTAAATTTCCTATTTTTAAACTCCATTATAATACGACACAAATGCAAGTGACATTTCATCCAAAAGTTTGATTGAAAAAAAAAAAAGCGCAAACGTTGAATAACGACTTTGAACACTATTTTCTTTTAGAGCACAACGCCGTATTCACTACTACAGGTACACCACTTACAGAAAACCTATTAAGGTTTTATGCAATACAATATGTAGGTCATATTTTATTTACAGAGTGGTCTGTTTAACGTAAGACACTCATTATCTCGTATAGCATTAACATTTTTCAAATTGTTATTGTTTTTGGATTATCAACATTTAATAACATTTTAATATTTTTTTTTACCTCTTGAAATATTAGCCTTTATTTTTGTGAATATCGACCTATGTATAAAATCATTAAAATCTCAAAATTGTATAGAATTATTTTTTGTTTGTGAATTTTCAAATTAGAATTTTAATTTTTGGATAATCCGTTGATGAAATATAGTTCATCAAGGTTAAGTATTTTTTTGAGTTACTAAAACATTATTCGTTTGTAAAGACTGGGAGTTAAATATTCTTTACATTCACCCCATTTAAAAGATAACCATAGAGCATATTAGTATGGTACCAGATTACCTATAATACATATTTATTATAATACTAATAGTAACCGATATACTTCTGTCATACTAGTTCGTGACAATCTACCGACATCTAACCACTAGGAAATGCCCTTATAAATTATAATAATAAGTAATGACCGGTCCGATAAACCATAACATCGTTAAATTCGTTCATGTTGATAGGTTATACTTATAAATCCTATTTAGCTATACCAACTTACTAAGGTAATTGATAAAATATATGTATATTTAATGAATGCTATGATCTAAGTCTAAGATGTATATTTCAACGAAATTACTGTCGTTTAATATAGCCTAATTACAGTATTACAATAATAAAATTTATTTTATGATCATGCTATCAAGTTAACTTTAAATTTTTCATTATTTTATTTATTATTCTAATTGGTAATTTCTATTTTCTAATATTTCTATTTAATGATTAATAATAGATTTATGATTCGTCATTAAGTTTTGCTATGACTAATTTGAATTCCTGATGATTTAACTAGTTAATAAGATACATGAAGTAGATCATTTAGATATAGACATAGATCAATTAAATCGTTTGATATATTACTTCCGGAGAACAAATGACACTTGCATAGTTACACTGCAAAAAAAACGCTCTATTAAAGAATGATAGTTTATCAGTTGTTTAAAAGCAAACACATATATGAAGATAATACCGCAGTATACATTCTATTCTAAGTATTCTAAGATAATTTAAATTGTACAACAAATATCTCTACTCAAAATTAAATTTTTTACGTTGAACAATTAGCAAAATTTACATTAGTATAATGAAAAAATAATATTTTATTTTCATAATGCATTTTAATCGCTTGATTCGCTACAAAATAAATTAAGTATGTATAAACATTTATAATTCAAAACTTAATCATTTTCATAAATAATTTGATTTTTAATCTCTTTTTAATTTTATCTCAATTTTACTAGGAAAGTTAACTAATCAAAAAACATTTTTCACAAATAAAACAATTGATTTTGAAAGACACCATTAATGTATTATATGTAAAAGTAAAACAAATTTGTATTTATTTTTATAAGTTATGGTTTTACCCGAATTTTAATATAATAAAATTATGGAAATTTGACCAAACTCTAATAAATATATTGATTATCAATCTTTCCATTATCTAAAACAAGTTAATATAAAATTGAGGTCCATTGCTTAGTCTTTATTTTATATATTTGTTTATAGAAGTTGGAAAAAAATATTCCCAGTATACAAATTGATTAACTATGCTTAGAATGTATCGGGGTAAAATAATAACAATTATTTTTTTTTTTTGAATTTATGATAAATCCACGATATTTTAAAATATAACTAATTTACTAAATTTATTTAAAGTTCAATCACATTAAAAAAAATTACATAAATTAATAGAATATTTATGAAATAAAATATATAATCTTCATAAAATAATACATTATAAATATGTCGCTATTACATATTTATTGTATTGCAATAAATTATAATTTTAAAAATCATAACACACTTTTATAGTTGGATCTCTTCCACAATCCATAAACATATTTATAATCTATTATATTGAGAATATAGCCGGCACTCATACTTAAAAAGTTACCTCTGACATAAGATGCATCAATCAAAATTATACATTTTTAAATTTCTACTTTACTAAACTTTTGAAATGTTTCAATTTTGTTGTAAGGTTCTTACAATCATATCGTTGTGTTTATAAAAAAGTACTAGTGTTACATCAGATAGCATTAGCATGTTTGTTTTCGGCTTATAGCAAAAACCTATGAGCTATGAGAATTTTAAAAAATATTATCCAACAAATTTAAATATTAAATTTTATATAAAGATTATCACTCATCACTTTATCATTTTAAACAAAATTTTATAATCAAGACTAGTCAATCTGTAATAGAATGCACAAAACTTCATAGGTAGTATTAAAAAGAATTTATAAATAAATGAGTACTAAATAAATATCTCTGGAAAAATATAACACTGGACAATGTTTCAGTGAGACGATACCACATCCACCCACAACCAGTCTATATGCTGTGTGTACTATAGTAGTCTCTTATAAACATTGTTGGTAATAATGAAAAGTGTACACAAGTTTTTTTCTTGAGGTTAGAATCAAAATATTACTATATCATTAATAATATGCCGTTGGCCCACGCAAATACACTTAGTATTTGCTAAAAGTATTAATTGGACATCTGACTTAATGCATTTTAAGGTGGTGAAATGTTTAATTTGTTTTGACATGCGAACTACTATTTTAAGTTGGTGAGAGGTTTTTCGAGGTAGGTATCTGACAACAAACTTTCGCGGGTTTTCACTAAACCAACTTTGGAACTGTTATCGGGATTTCAGCGAAGCTAACCTGTGCAAGACCTTAATACCACGGAATAATCCATTAATCCAAAGCCAACATGATCCCGTGAAAATTAAATTGAAAACTATCCATCGATGACATTTTTTTTTATTATTATTATTGACTAAAAATATATAATTAGAAAGAAACTTAATTTATGTTGTAATAACTTAATATGTATTATTATGTATATAACTTCAACACAAGTAATTCAGGGTTTTTATTTATTAGATATTTAAAAATTAAAACTTAAAAAATTATATTTTGTTGTATAAAATGAACATTTTTGTAAATTGAAAATAACTATAATTTATATTGATTAGATACTTCTACTGCCCTTATTTACTTTATTACACTGTAATTAATTATTTATAATAGTAGGTCCCGGAGTTATATACATTTGCATATTTCTATTGATAAGTTAAAAAAAATAGCTAAGAAAGACACAAATTCGAATCTGAGCCTAATGAATTAGTGAGTGAAATTTAATTTTGCATATTTGGTATATTTCTAATTTATAAATTATAAATGATAATCATTAATGAACAATTCAAATCTTATGTTTTAAAGCTACTATTTATATATTGATAAATGGATTTAATTTATTTTTAGAATGGAATAACGTTTATAATACACACTTATATAAAAATGAAACACACACAATTTAGAATATAAGCACATTATTAAATCACGATGTTCTATGTAGCGATCACATTGAGCAATCACCACTAAACTACCCTTTTTTATTTTATTTTATTTCTTGTATACCTATTATCATAGCTTAACCTAGTGTCCTATATTAATATAAATAATTGCTTTTGGCCTACTAATAAAATTTGGTTACTTACTCACTTATTACAATACTGTTTTCTTAGTTTAATTTTATCCATATCTAATATGAAAAAATAACCATAGAATTAAAAGTATTATGAAGTATGAATAATAAAATATAAAGAATAAAATAAAACATGAGCAACTAAAATAATATACTTGTAATTTACTAAAAACTACAGTATGCTTTACGAGATGTTATAACAAATAGATAAAAAAAAATAAAAACTATAATATATATTTTTCGACTTAATGAAACAAGTAAAATATAAAAAATTTTTAAAATTTTAATATATTTTTGTTCCTGTCCGGGTTTACAATGTATTTTAAATTGTACCTATATACCATATTGTGTCTAATTATATTATAGTGTTTGACCGGGAATACCTCGAGAAAAAACTTCTATTTATTGTGTACATGGTGCAAGAAAAATATTTATTTATTAAAACATTTTTTTTTATACATTACCAATATTCGTTTTGCATTTTGTAAACATTTAAAATTTAAAATGTAACGGTTTTTTTTATTCGTAAATTTAATTACAAAGATATAAATTACAAAGTTAAATATTTTATCAATTTACTTCTATATGCAAAGCTTGTATTGGGGTAGGTATATTATAGTCGCAACATATAGTAGTCATACTATAATATTACTTAAAATATAACATAAACAAAATAAAACATTACATAGAAAAGTTATGGTTAAATTAACAATAAAGTTTTTGTAATATATCTAATAAGTAATAAAAACAATTTATTATCATATAGATAGCCCCAAAGTAGTTAATAAAAGCGTGCCAAAGTGTGTATTTTGAATAACCTGCAAATACGCATTTAGAATATGAATGTATTAATTTCTAAGCAATTGTGTGATCAAGTGCTTTATATACACAATAAATAATGTTTTTGTCTGAAACATAAATCGATTTCCTTAGAATGTGTACACGGCAAATTTTAACAGTGGTAATAAATTTTCATTTAATGAAGAGGAACAAATATACACTGGGTATTTATGTAAAACAAAAAAAATTAAAAACATATAATATATAAAATGTATTACCGTTGTGTCAATAAAACCATTACACATCTGTGTAAATCAATTAAATATAAGTTTATTACAAAATATATTAATATTTTTTTTAGATTAAGCATTGGTTTACGCACAAAATAAACTTTGTGATTTTGGTGTTTTCATTTGTAGTCAAGTAGTCAACGCGTATAATGTGAATTTCAGATGTATCTGATGTATCTATCTGACTATCTATCTATCTATTTATATATATATATATATATATATATATACATCACCAGTTTTACGAAACTCCTACTTGATTATAATATTAACTATATCATCCACGAAATTCTAAGTTTTAAAAATTATTTTATACTTACATTCTAAATAACATTATGTACACCGCAAGTGTGATATACAAATTATTAATATAACCTTGATAAAATGGGTCAAAGCGTGTCTCCGCGTATTCTGAACATAATTTAAAATATACAAAAAATGCTCTATCATATTTTTTGTAATTATTAATATTCATCAAACTATACGTCTGACGTTTGGTTTTAATACTTTATTATATTTTTTAAGTAGATTGATACGATTAATTAGTTTTAGATGGATATGCATTAATAATACGGATTCCATTGGGTTATAAATTATAATAATTAACATGCAACTCGTGTATGTTAGAAAATTCGTTAAATACCTACTACGAGAATGTAATATTAAACGATTATCGTTCACTAAATTTGATAGATTGGCACCAAGATTTGTGAGGCCAATCTAATGATGTGGGTGACAAAAACAATATTTATATAAAAATATTTTGTATTTGTGCAACATATAGGTGGACTAGTTAGAGAATAATAAATTACATAATTATTTTAACTTATTTTATACATTAAATAAGATATTAATTTTATACGTTATTTTTTAGAACGAAAATACACAAAAAACATAAGATTTCAAGATAATATATGTTAGCAGTTTTTAAAGTTACTGAAATTTTCAACGTATCATACCTATAGGTCTTAAAAAAAACTTAATTCACTGTCAAATAAACATGTAATTTACTGCACTTAAATGTATGAATACTAAAGATCAAATTAATCCAAACTGTCGTTGAAAATAACATAAGTACATTTTATTATTTACAATGTTTTTTAATGTATTGAAATATATAATTACTTCCAAATCAAAGATGACATAAAACTTTTCAAATTTAATAAACTCTTAACATTCTGAAAAAATATATTTTTAAAGAAACATTTTAAAACTCACTGTGCAACATCATATAATATAATGTTTATTGCTCTTTTTTACAAGATTTCTAGTCGGTTAAAGGCAGTTTGTATCACAATAAATAAAAATGTTTGCAGTAACACAAATGATGCACAACTGAAGAACTATAAAAATAATGAGTTTAGCGTACAGAAATAAAAATCGGATACAAATAATATACGAAAGTTGAGAAACAATCAGTGACCTGTCTTGTCGGAATCGTAAAACCTCAATAGTTTCAAGTGCGTCAACAGTATTGATACAATTATAATGATCTAACATATAAACGTTTTATTGATTTTTTTCTATACTTACAGTGATATCATATATATATATATTGTATTCTACATGTAGCAGGCATGCGTATAGATCAAAGCAATTATGATGTAGCTGTGTAACCATTTCCAATTACTGACTCCCTAGGATTCTAAAATACAACAAAATATAAAAATAATTTATAAACTATATTTTAATAGTTAATGTATGATAAGTTCAGAATAATTCGTAAAAATATGATCTGGTACGAGGTCATAGGTGATGACTAATGAATATTTATAAGGCTTAAAAATAAAGTTCCTTTGGCTCATTTTAGTATCTTATATATAGCTTCAACTAAATCTATCTTATGGCGCATAATAAGTATTAGTATATTTTACACAAAAGTCATAGTGAATAGTGATACTTTCACAACAACTTTAAAAAGTTCGGCAAGTGGGCACATGGCCATTAGATTAGAATATATTGAGTGGGTGGATCACTATAATGGATGTGTTAAATTCGAATTCAGTGTTATATCATCATTGTTAATGAAAAACAATTCTTAACGAAGACTACGATCTGTTAGCATATATATTATATCATTATTTACATTTAAAGATATGTTTTTTATATAACTATTAAAAGTATTTAATTATACTATTAGTATTATA